>NC_041402.2:189146489-189378989 GCF_900747795.2 Erpetoichthys calabaricus | reverse complement strand
GCAGCGCTACCCACTGCGCCACCGTGCTGCGCCCCTCATATATTACGATTTTTAATGATTCTTAAGATATAGTTGATTTTATTTTAATAGGAATAATGCATTATTCATATTAAATAGGAATATATTATGAAATATATCAATAATATTATATTTCATAATTTTGTTTGTATTTTTGTAGTAACGCCGTTGTTACGCACAAATTAAAAGATGTGAGGTGTAAGTTATGAAGTCAGAATCCTGATCCCAATTCTAAGCCATTTATTCCAGGATTACGCTGCCCCAGGACCGCAAGAGCAGCTTCTAAAGTTCCCAATTAAACAGCGAGATGAGTGGCATCAGCCGAGCGTTTGAGTACAGAGTGCAGCATTAAACAAAGGCAAGGTGGGCATCGCCAAAAACGATCAGCTCACCACGGCGAGATAAATGGCATGCTATAAATTTGCACATTGGTCAACTGCCAGCGCTGCCATCCTGCTCAGACAAAGTGTGCATTCTTCATACGCTTAGATCCTGTGGGTGGGGGCCATGTGAGTGCGGAGCTGCCAGGAGTAGGCCTGGCACACTAGCAACTCCGAAGGCTGGGTACAGGTGGCTTTCACGTGAAGCCTGGGAAAGAACACTGCACGATACATACCAGTCCTGAATGGCACCACCCAGCTGACCGTCTGGTCGTATCAATGTGAGCATGTGGCAGAGGTAGTGCACAAGTGGCCCAGTTTGGGAGAGCGCTCACCATGAATGGCATAATAGACGGCAGGGAATGATTGATTGGTGCCTCCCCTTCATGTGACCCCATTTCACTTTATTTATACAATCAGACGGCAGCTAGAAAAGGATCTCCAGTTGGCACATTCAGACAATTCACGTCAGTTCCTGCCATAGTTCCACAATTAATTAACGGACAGATACTTCTTGACTCCATTTATGCTAATCAATTTTGAACGATTTTATTTCCTGTCTGTTTAAACAAATCTGTGTCTTTATGTGTGCTCAGTGTGTAATTAGTCACTTGAAAAGTTTCTGTTTGTATCTACCTGTGAACTCGTCACAGCACTCTGCGCCCACCCGCACTCAGTGAGGGGCGCCATACACAATGAATCTGAACCCAATTCTACATGGCGTACAGGCTGACATTATGTGTACGCGCATATTTACAACTACAAAGCACTAACAGTCAACTACGAACGCAGACAAGCATCTACAGGCGCAGACTCCCACATTACAGCGCACTCCGAAAATATTCAGACCCCTTCTCTTTCTAATGCTCTCGATTTCATTTTAAATGGACACATTTGATTCCTTTGTCCATCAGCCTGCACTCAATAACCCAGAATGACAAAGTGGAACGTGTTTGCAAATTTATCTATAATAATAAAAGGCAAAGCCCTCACTGACTGACTCACTGACTGACTGACTCACTCATCACTAATTGTCCAACTTCCCGTGTAGGTGGAAGGCTGAAATTTGGCAGGCTCATTCCTTACAGCTTACTTACAAAAGTTAGGCAGGTTTCATTTCGAAATTCAAAGCGTAACGGTCATAACTGGAACCTCTTTTTTCACAATATACTGTAATGGACGGCAGCTCGATGGCCGTGGGAGGAGGAGTTGAGTGTCACGTCATCACGCCTCCCACGTAATCACGTGAAAAGACTGTGAACGCAGTAGGGACAAATGAAGGAGGAGCCGCAAACAGCGAAGAACAAAAAATTCATTACACAATTGAGAAGGGAGCGAGTAAAGCATACAAGCATGTTCATAAGGGAAACAAAGCACGGTGTAAAACGTAAATTTAAATTAAGTTTATAGAAACGCTCCCGCTGCGGATTACAATAACATATTCGCGAGATAAAAGTTTAATGAGAAGACACGCGGTATAAACGAACCACACGCCGTAGCACAACGTTAGGGGCAACAGTTTCAACCATTCTATGATCTGCCTCTCGCAACTGAAAGACGGCACATGGCAGATGTTAGCCGACTTGCTGACCGCAACGTTAGGGGCTTCAACTCTGGCGCTGACGATATTCGATTCTCAAGAGGGGATGCAATGAGTGTGTATGCCTGATGAGCCCAGAATTAAGGATAAACACGTGTCGCATACTCTTTGCATTATTTGAAAGTAAACTATTAAAACCATTCTATGATCAGCTTCTGGGAACAGAAAGAGGCCACGTGGCGGATGTAAGGCGACTTCCTGACCAACCACAAGCGTAACCTGGCAGGTAACCATCCATACAGTCAGATTGTGATTCAGAAAACGAATGCCATGAATTTAATTACCACGATCTACATACTGTCCTACGGTGGGTTGGCACCCTGCCCAGGATTGGTTCCCTGCCTTGTGCCCTGTGTTGGCTGGGATTGGCTCCAGCAGACCCCCGTGACCCTGTGTTTGGATTCAGCGGGTTGGATAATGGATGGATGGATACATACTGTCAAATAAACGAAACACACGCCGTAGCGCGACAGCTGTGAAAAGCGAGGTTCACAAAAAAACAGATCCTTAACAAATTGTTATTGGTATATTTTCGATCCGTTTAAAAAGGTTTTATTTTCTTCTTAAAAAATTAAAAGCAGTACTTCGCCGCAACGAAGCGCGAGAATTTCACTATATATATCTGCTTCTCACAATTAAAAGAGGGCACGTGGCGGATTTTAGACGACTTCATGACCAAACATAAGTGTTACCTGCCAGGTAGGGTTACCACTTTTAATACAAAAAAATAAGGGACGCATACTGCAGCGGGTGCCACATCCCAGTGCCAACAGTTTGCAGACTCTACTTAAAAGACCCGCCCTCCTCACTGGACAGTTAAAAAGACCAATCAAACTAACGATGACATCAAGTATTACCCAATCAAAAGTAGGAAAGGAGGCATCTTCATAAAATGCGTGTGGGATGATTTGCATGAGACGCTGCTTTAAAAAAAATGATAAAAAAAATACGGGATAGATCCTGTCCCGTATTGATTCAAAACGGGACGCGCAATTTCATTCTCAAATATATATGACAGCAACACTCATAACAATGACAACACAATTACATTGACAATCATGTTACGTTATTTTTAAAATGTTTCCTTTTCTTTTTCATAACCTCTTTAACACACTACTTCTCCACTGCGAAGCGCAGGTATTTTGCTATTTATCTATATATATAAAGGAGAGTTGGGATCCGAGAGACTGTGTTTGTGTGTTTGTGGAGGGATGGAGAGTTAAGGCGGGTGTTGGAGTCACGTGATCATCTCCCCTCCCATTCACCTCATTTCATTCACTTCATTTCGCTCCGAGCTGAGCTCCGCAGCTGGCGCGGTCTTGCTGTTCTTCATTTGCTTTTCACATGGCCAAGTATATGTTGCATGCTCAAGAGTAAGCTCAGCGCACAACTTGGTAATATTACAACCGGAGGGGCGAACTGACAACATGGTATACAAAGAGATCCTTAACAAATAATTATTGGTATAATTTCCCTCAGTTTATTATTTAAAATTTTAAAGCAGTACTTCGCCGCTGCGAAGCGCGGGCATTTTGTAGTTAATAATAATCAAAAACTGAAAACTTCCATTCATAAAAAGTGTTTAGACCAGCGTTTCTCAACCTTTAAGTATTTGCAACCCGATTTTTCATAACAGTTTTAATCGCGCCCCCTCCTAAAGTTTTTTTGAAAGGAGCCCACTAATATCAATTTGTTCTTTTTTAATTAATGATATATCATAGATGCATATTTTATTATACCTACTTAACTTTTATCGACATTATGTGATAACATAAAACACATGTGATGAAGACCATGGAGAGGCTGCTGCTTCACCACCTTAGGCCACAGGTTCAACACGCCCTCGACCCTCTGCAGTTTGCATATCCACACTATGTGACTCTTCAGTTCCACCCGGGGGTGTGTGTGTGTGTGTGTGTGTGTGTGGGGGGGGGGGGGGGGGGGGGGTAAACGGTAACATTTAACATTATACAAAGTTATTGTCTGTTATACCTGCATTATTATCAATCTTTAATTTAATATTGTTTTTTTGTATCAGTAAGGTGCAGCTGGAGTATGTGAATTTCCCCTTGGGATTAATAAAGTATCTATCTATGTATCTATCTATCTATTATATAGTGCCTTTCATCTATCTATCTATCTATTATATAGTGCCTTTCTATCTATTATATAGTGCCTTTCTATCTATCTATTATATAGTGCCTTTCATCTATCTATCTATCTATTATATAGTGCCTATCTATCTATATATCTTTTATATAGTGCCTTTCTATCTATCTATCTATCTATCTATCTATCTATCTATCTATCTATCTATCTATCTATCTATCTATCCTTTATATAGTGCCTTTCATCATCTATCTATCTATCTATCCTTTATATAGTGCCTTTCATCTATCTATCTATCTATCTATCTATGATATAGTGCCTTTCATCTATCTATCTATCTATCTATTATATAGTGCCTTTCTATCTATTATATAGTGCCTTTCTATCTATCTATTATATAGTGCCTTTCATCTATCTATCTATCTATCTATTATATAGTGCCTATCTATCTATATATCTTTTATATAGTACCTTTCATCTATCTATCTATCTATTATATAGTGCCTTTCTATCTATCTATCTATCTATCTATCTATCTATCTATCTATCTATCTATCTATCTATCTATCTATCCTTTATATAGTGCCTTTCATCATCTATCTATCTATCTATCCTTTATATAGTGCCTTTCATCTATCTATCTATCTATCTATGATATAGTGCCTTTCATCTATCTATCTATCTATTATATAGTGCCTATCTATCTATCTATCTTTTATATAGTGCCTTTCATCTATCTATCTATCTATTATATAGTGCCTTTCTATCTATTATATAGTGCCTATCTATCTATCTATCTATCATATAGTGCCTTTCTATCTATCTATCTATCTATCATATAGTGCCTTTCTATCTATCTATCTATCTATCTATCTATCTATCTATCTATCTATCTATCTATCTATCTATCTATCTATCATATAGTGCCTTTCTATCTATCTATCTATCTATCTATCTATCTATCTATCTATCTATCTATCTATCTATCTATCTATCATATAGTGCCTTTCTATCTATCTATCTATCTATCTATCTATCATATAGTGCCTTTCATCATCTATCTATCTATCTATCCTTTATATAGTGCCTTTCATCATCTATCTATCTATCTATCCTTTATATAGTGCCTTTCATCATCTATCTATCTCTATATTTGTTTTTCTAGTATTAGAATGTAGAGAAAAGCCAAGCAAAATGACACCTTTTATTGGCTAACTAAAAAGATTACAATATGCAAGCTTTTGAGGCAACTCAGGCCCCTTCTTCAGGCAAAGATGTAATACAGAAACTGGAGTTCCCTGTGTTTATAGACACACTCTAGGACAAGAAACAACATTGTTAAACCTTTAAATGAGAAATTTTAAATGTAAAAAATTAATCGATTCATTCAGGCTAGGGTTAATTTAACAAGAGTGAGAAGAACAATATATGGTCAAGATCTTTGGATAAGATAACTGAAAGACAACACCCTTGTAACTTCTGTTTTTCACAAACCGACAGACAGACAGACCTACCTGAGAAGTGATAGCTTCCACCCCAAGCATATAAGGCGCTCCATTATTTTCAGCCAAGCAATACGGTACAATCGTATTTGCTCAGACCCGACAGACCGGGAATAACAACTGCAGGAGCTCAGACAAGATTTCATCAGACAAGGTTATACCCCCAAAACAACAGACACTCAAATAAGAAGAGCTAGTGCCATACCCAGAGACAACCTTCTGGAATATAAAAACAAAGACAACAAGAACCGCATCCCCCTTGTTGTCACCTACAACCCACATCTTGAAACACTTCGAAAAATTATAAAAGAACTTCAGCCAATACTAAACAAGGACCAAACACTGAAAAATGTATTTCCTGAAACTCCCCTCCTGGCATACAGACAACCACCAAACCTTCAACAACTAATTGTCCGAAGCTCCCTAAGTGAACCAACAGAAAATGGCACATCTCCCTGCCTACAGAAAAGATGTAAACTTGTAGCAGTGTATTGGCAGCAAAAAATATAGGAATAAATTTTATCAGACAAGGTTACACCCCCAAAACAACAGGGCGTTGAGGGGGTCCGGATTGGTGGGCTCAGGATTGGGTCACTGCTTTTTGCAGATGATGTTGTCCTGTTTGCTTCATCAGGCCGTGATCTTCAGCTCTCTCTGGATTGGTTCGCAGCTGAGTGTGAAGCGGCTGGGGTGGGAATCAGCACCTCCAAATCTGAGACCATGGTCCTCAGCCGGAAAAGGGTGGAGTGCCCTCTCAGGGTTGGTAGCGAGATCCTGCCTCAAGTGGAGGAGTTCAAGTATCTCGGGGTCTTGTTCACGAGTGAGGGAAGAATGGAGCGTGAGATCGACAGGCGGATCGGTGCGGCGTCCGCAGTAATGTGGGCGCTGCATCGGTCTGTTGTGGTGATAAAGGAGCTGAGCCACAAGGCGAAGCTCTCAATTTAACAGTCGATCTATGTTCCTACCCTCACCTATGGTCATGAGCTATGGGTAGTGACCGAAAGAACGAGATCGCGAATACAAGCGGCTGAAATGAGTTTCCTCCGCAGGGTGTCTGGGCTCTCCCTTAAAGATAAGGTGAGAAGATCAGAGTAGAGCCGCTGCTCCTCCACATCGAGAGGACTCAGATGAGGTGGCTCGGGCATCTGATCAGGATGCCTCCTGGATGCCTCCTTGGTGAGGTGTTCCGGGCACGTCTAACCGGGAGGAGGCCCCAGGGAAGAGGGACTATGTCTCCTGGCTGGCCTGGGAATGCCTCGGAATTCTCCCGGAAGAGCTAGAAGAAGTGGCTTCTGTCCCTGCGACCCGACTTCGGATAAGTGGAAGAGGATGGCTGGATAGATGAATAAATTTTATTAGGGTTTCAAAAAAATGTTAGGGGGGCACGATTAAAACTGTTATAAAAACACGGGTCGCAAATACTTAAAGGTTGAGAAACGCTGCCATAAAGGGATTATTTTCCTGCAGATAATCTAATGTGCTCTACCTAATCACGTGTGTGAAATGTCCTGTCAACTGCACTCTATGTGGGAGAAACTGGACAAACACCCCACCAGAGAATGGGGTGTTTCCTCCCACAGTCCAAAGACATGCAGGTTAGGTGGATTGGCGATTCTACATTGTCCCTAGTGTGTGCGTCCTGCAGTGGGTTGGCACCCTGCCCGGGATTGGTTCCCTGCCTTGCGCCCTGTGTTGGTTGGGATTGGCTCCAGCAGATCCCCGTGACCCTGTGTTCGGATTCAGCAGGTTGGACAATGGATGGATGGATGGATGGACATTAGAGGGTCAGCTCAAGTTGGATGGTTTGGAGACAACGTCAGAGAGGTGAGATTGTGTTGGTGTGGACATGTGCAGAGGAGAGATGCTGGGCATATTGGAAGGAGGATGCTAAGGATAGAGCTGCCAGGCAAGAGAAAATGAGGAAGGCCTAAGAGAAGGTTTATGGATGTGGTGAGAGAGGACATGAAGATGGTGGGTGTGACAGAACAAGATGACGAGGACAGAAAGATATGGAAGAAGATGACCCCTAACGGGAGCAGCCAAAAGAAGAAGAAGAAATTCAGATTCTTAATTCAGTACTTTGTGGAAGCCCCTTTGGCAGCAATTCCAGCTTCAAGTCTTCCTGGTTGAGTCTCTACAACCTTTGCCCACTTGGAGTTGGGCAGTTGATCCCATTCTTCCCAACAGATCCTCTTAAGCTGTCTGTGAACTTCCATCTTCACGTCTCTCCACACGTGTTCTATGGGGTTGAAGTCTGAGCTTTAGCTGAGCCACTCCAGGACTCTTAGTGTAACATGTCCTGAAGTCACACCACTGTTGTCTTTGCTGTATGCTTTGGGGTCATTTGGGCCTCTCTGTATGTGGCTTCCCTCAATTCTGACCAATCTCCCCGTACGGTCCTGAAGCCTTCAAAGCATGATGCTGCCACCACCCTGCTTAATAATAATAATAATAATAATAATAATAATAATTCTTTATATTTATATAGCGTTTTTCTCATTTCTCAAAGACTCTCCACACAGGGAGGACCCACAATTTCCTTACCGCAGAGTAGCAGCGCTACCACTACACCTCACCATAGGATGGCATTAGGCAGGTGGTGAGCAGTTCCATTTTTTGCCCCATCAGACCAGACGTTCTCCTTCCTCATTCTCATTTTGATTAATCAAATGTCAAAGAGATCGTAAGAGCAGAGTGTCATGGTGACTTATTGAAGTGGACCGTGAGCTTCTCACTTTGGACAGGCTCGCCACAGGGTGCCAGCTAATACGGAGGGGAGGCCAGCTTTTCCTCGGGTGTATATGTGTGTGCATCTAAGTAGCTTCTCATTAAAGTTCCAGGGCCCACGCTGTTCACGACACTTTCACACAGGCTTCAGAAACGACAAAGTGTAAATTGCTCTTTTTCTTTTCTTTCGCCTCTCTGACCAGTTGACTGAATGAACGGCATTGTGATTGAAATGTGCATTAATTTGTAAATAGCTCGAGTTGCACCGGTTTCCACAGAGTGCAACGCTAATGGCGAACCATTTAAATTAATGGTGACGCACACCTTTCATTATTGCTATTAGATTAGGTGTCGCTGTGTGATGGATTCACTTGTTGCTTAAACCTAAAAGCATTACAGAGGTTTACATCAATTTGGTTTTAGAGCAAATTCAGGTCTTAATGTCGGGTTAGACTAGACATGCTGAGTCCCTCTCTGTCAGCCATTAATTAATTGAAAGAGCTGCCCGCTCAAGTTTGTGTTTCTTCCCAGTGGATTTGTTACAGAGTTCCGAAAAAAGTGACTGATTTTCTTTTTTATTGTGTGGGCAGTGTGTTCACATCAGGGGCAAAAAAAAATAAAAAGGAAAAGTAAATCCTAGGAATATTGGGATTCTAAAGGCTCGAAGGGAAAACAATCACTCACCAGTCCTTAGTGCCCCATTAATAGCCCCAGTGCTGAGCCGCTATGTGTAGTGCCAACCAAAGACATGCATCCCGAGTCTGGATGTGATGTTAGTGCTCATGAGGCCGGGTTGCCAGTCTCGCTCTTATTGTGCCAACCTCTCAAGTTGTGGTTTTCATTTTAGGGTGTATTGCTATTTTGGACCTCATGTTGTCAATTGACAGGCTGGATCGCCAGTCTTCAGTCGTGGCCAAAAGTACTGAGAAGGACTCAAGTACAATACATCCATCCGTCCATCCATTTTCCAACCCGCTGAATCCGAACACAGGGTCACGGGGATCTGCTGGAGCCAATCCCTGCCAACACTGGGCACAAGGCAGGAACCAATCCCGGGCAGGGTGCCAACCTACCGCAGGACACACACAAACACACCAAGCACACACTAGGGCCAATTTAGAATCGCCAATCCACCTAACCTGCATGTCTTTGGACTGTGGGAGGAAACCCACACAGACACGGGGAGAACATGCAAACTCCACGCAGGGAGGACCCAGGAAGTGAATCTGCAGGTCTCCTAACTGCGAGGCAGCAGCGCCACCACTGCGCCACCGTGCCGCCCAAGTACGATACAATACAATACAATTTATTTTTGTATAACTCAAAATCAACACAAGAAGTGCCGCAATAGGCATTTAAAGTGTTGGCTTTCACAAAGTTTGCTGCTTCGGTGTTTTTAGATCTTTCTGTCAGATGTTTCTCTGGTGTACTGAAGTAGAATTACAAGCAGTTCAGAAGTTTCAAAGGCTTGACATGAAGTCCACATTTGCAGTGCTGGCCCTTCTTTCTTTTTTCAAGACCTCTGCAATTCGCCCAGGCAGGCTGTCAATCAACTCCTGGGCCCAATCCTGACTGACGGGCGCCGCCCATTCTTGCAGAATCAGAATTGGTGGGTTTTTGTTTCTCCACCCGCCTCTTGACCACAAGTTCTCAATGGGGAGTTTCATTCATTTTTTTTTTTTTAAGCATGTCTTTTTCTAAAAGTCTTGGGTGTTGGCTATTGTACATAGTTTGAAATAGTGAAATTTAAAAAACGGAAAATATGTTGATACCATTTTTTAAGAAATGACAGTCTTTTGAGTTGAAAAAGAAAGAAAGATGTAATGGTAGTTGATGTTGATCTGTGAACTTGAGAGCGAATATCGAATATATACTCGCGGATAAGTCGGGACTTGATTTTATCGTGTAATTTCTGGTATTTTATAATGTCAGCCGTACAAGTCGAATGAGGAAAGCTCACACCATTGGTCCATGAGATGATGACATGCTAACGCCCACCCACCTGAGAGAGTAACCACGGAGCACACGACCTTTTTGTTTTTCTATGTATTGTGCCTACGTGCCCACGCGGTGATACCCGAACTATTTCCGAAGTGACGTTTGCACTGATTTGTGTTTTTTGTATCTCACACCCTCATACATCCCTTATCTACGATGGAGCGTTCAATCAGAAGAAAATATGAAGCTGGTTTTAAATTAAACGTCGTTGAAGTGGCAAAAGAAATTGGTAACTGCACTGCTGCAAGAAAATTCGATGCGTCTGAGAAACTGGTGCGAGATTGGAGGAGACAAGAAGATAAATCAAATTAAGTGTTGCATTTTTGAACGGGTGTATAAGTCCAGGGTCTGATTTTATGCTCGATTTTTCTGGTTTCAAGAATTGACTTATACGTGAGTATATACGGTAGTAATGTCTCCAGCAACATCACACTGAGCACTGGAGCGCCACAGGGCTGTGTGCTTAGGCCACTGCTGTTCACCCTGCTGACTGCACAGCCACATACAACACCAACCACATCATCAAGTTTGTGGATGATACGACGGTGCTGGGACTGATAAGCAGGGATGATGAAACAGCATACAGAGATGAGGTGGAACGGCTGTCCGCATGGTGTGAAGACAACAATCTCTCTCTCAATGTCGACAAGACAAAAGAGATAATCGTGGACTACAGAAAATCACACCCTGCCCACATCCCACTCAGCATCAATGGTTCAGATGTGGAGACTGTTAGGAGTACCAAGTTCCTCGGTGTGCACATAACTGAGGAACTTACGTGGACGCATAACACCTCATCACTAATTCACTAATTCAGAGACTACACCTACACCTGAGGTGGCTGAAGCGAGCAAGTCTTCCCCCTTCCATCCTCACCATGTTCTACAGAGGCACCATTGAGAGTGTTCTGACCAGCTGCATCACGGTCTGGTATGGCAACTGCAACGTATCTGACCACAAAGGATAGTGAAGACAGCAGAGAACATTATTGCGCTGCCTGTCCCTTCACTACAGGACATATTTCACAAAATGCAGTGTCCGCAAGGCCTGCAGCATTGAGCAGGACCCCCTTACACCCCTCACACTTCTGCCATCCAAGAGAAGATACTGCAGCATCACAGCCAGATCTGCCAGGCTGCAGGAGAGTTTTTACCCCCAAGCTGCGGACCCCTGGGACCTTCCACGCGGCCTCAACCACCTCGAAAAACAGAACTTTCATACATGCAGGTCACTGTCCTGTAAAGACGAGGGTGCAGGTAGAGAAGAACTGGAAATCTCATAGTGACCTTCAACTCTTTCAGGGCTGATGTCGACTTTTGTCAAAAGGAGGAGTTGATGATGGTAATCAACTGTAAACTGTGACAAAACCAACTGTTTTGTTGGTTTAGTTGGACTCTCATTGTCTGAAGGAACATTAAATTCACTGGTTTGACCGAGATTTCTTGCACTCACGAGAGTAGCAAGGCGCAAACAACGGTGAGAATGGGACTGACAGTTGGTGAGAGATCAAAGCGAATGTGTAAAGCAAAATACTCCGCAGACAACATTCTGCCTATTATTTCTGAACTGGACTTGACTTGTCGGACTCCGATTTTTATACACGTGATTGAAAACGAACGTGAGGTTCCAGCTTCAGCTGATTGGTCCCCAGCTAATCGTGGTACTGACAATGTTCACCAGGCAGAACTGCCACTTAACAATGATATAAGAGGTAGAAACCACATTGCAATGCACTGCGACTGTGATCATTGCTGCTGCTGCTGCCCCAGCCACACGAAGACAGCCTGGCAGCAAACCTGCTGCACATTCTTGGCAAACTGGCAGCCACATCATGCAGCAACAGATGTTTTATGTTGATTTCTGTGTGAAACCATTGCTTTTCACAAAATGTTTTTGGAAAACACATTCAGCCCTCAAAGAGTTAAGGATTCGACACTCTTGATAGCCTTCTGCTGTGAAACATTCTGACCTGTCATTGTTAACACGTCTTAAACAACTATTAGCGTACACTGATCATTTCTGTATTATCTATATTTATTATTTAGTTATTATATTACATATTGTAATAAAGACACTATATAGCGCCTGACCCGGCACAGACTGACGCAGACGCACATACTTAAGTAGAACAATCTTTTATTTTTCTTCAGCCGTGGGGCACACCTTCCCCGTGTCCCACAGGCCCAACACACTCTCAAACCAACCACAACACTCTTCTCCTCCTTTACCACTCCTCCTCCTCCTCCTCCTCCCGACTCTGGCTCTCTCGAGTGGTGGTGGCTGGCCTTTTTTATACCCCACCTGGAAGTATTCCAGGTGCTCGATCACCTGGGCCTGATTGCATTTCCGGGTGGGGCTGAAGATTTGACTAGCCGGGCTACAAAGTCCATGCAGCTCCCCCTGGTGGTCATCCAAGCCCCCAACCAGGCTGTGGAGGACTCCATGTCCCATGGAGCCATGTGCCAGGTTGGGGAAATCATCGTCCGCCAGGAAGGCTGCCACCAAGCGTCCCGGGGGAGGTATTGAGCTGCCCACGGTGGCTCCCCCGGAACAGATGCAGCAGGGGCGTCCCTGCCAGGCATGGGACCTGGCTGTCCTTTACAATATCTATTGACTATATTTATGTATCTAGATTGCAAATACCATACATTAGATCAATGTTCATATTGCTAACTACACGTCAATATTGCTGCTACTTCTTTGTCTTGTCTCGTTTGTGTTTTAATTTTAAATTTAAATTTTAATTCTCTTTTTAATTTAATTGTAATTTTTTATTTGCACTTCATGTTGTTACACTGGGCGTGCTGCTGCCTCGCTTCCCAGGTCCTCCCTGCGTGGAGTCTGCATGTTCTCCCCGTGTCTGCGTGGGTTTCCTCCCGCAGTCCAAAGACATGCAGGTTAGGTGGATTGGTGACCCTAAATTGTCCCTTTTGTGTGTGTGTGTTAGGTTAGGTTAGGTTTCTTTATTTAGTCATGTTTACACAGGAAAACATGAAATTTGCCTTCTCAGTTGCATCTAATAACAGGTAACAGACAGAATGAAATAAAACAGACAAATAGAAATAAGAAAGGTTAAGGTAAGGCAGTTAGATAAAACATATCTATACCAAAAAAAAAAAAAGGTAACAGGATATATATCAAAACCTTAAACATTATCTCCGATATTTCTTATTGAAAAGTCGTATGGCACTAGGAAGAAAGGAGTTTCTGGAGCGATTTGTGTGGGTTTTCAAAGCAACTCTCCTTCCTGATTTACTGAACTTTAGTTCTACATGTAATGGATGTCTGTCATCAGTTGAGATGATTTCCAGTTTCTTTAGCATTGCCCTCTGACACACACTAGTCAAATCATCTCCATCAGCCCCAATAACTTTAGCTGCATACTTCGTAATCTGCTGGAGCTTTTTTGAGTTTTGGTTTGTCAGACTATTAAACCAGGCAATGAAACTGAAAGTGATCACGGACTGGATCATACTACGACAGAAGGACAACATGAGGGCCTTGTCTACTTTAAATAGTTTGAGTTTATGGAGGAGAAATAAGCGCTGGTTGCACTTAGAGAATAATTTTTTTGTATTTGTATTCCAGTTAAGATTGTTATCTAGGTAAGTTCCTAAGTATTTATATTCATTCACTATTTCTACCTCCTCTCCCAGAACTACAATAGGTGAACATACAGATTTCTGTCTTTTAAAATCAAATATCATTTCTTTGGTCTTTTTTGAATTCAGAGTGAGAGAGTTTTTATTGCACCATTTTACCATACAGTCCACTTGATTTAGATAGTGTGTGTGCCCTGTGGTGGGCTGGCGCCCTGCCCGGGGGTTTGTTTCCTGCCTTGCGCCTTATGTTGGCTGGGATTGGCTCCAGCAGACCCCCCGTGACCCTGTAGTTAGGATATAGCGGGTTGGATAATGGATGGATGTTGTTACACTGTGGACCCTGAGCTTCACAATTTCGTCTGTCTGTATGCTTGCATAGGGTTGAGATGACAATAAAGTTCACTTTGACTTTGACTCGACTTCATTCATTTACACAATAGGAGTTGCTCTGCATGTCTGCGACTGTTCAAGTAAAGAGTTGCTCTTTTCCAAACGACGTGTCGCTGACGATATTCTGTTTCATAGGCCTAGGTGTTCACGTCCCTAACTGCATACACGAGACCCTCAGCTTAGATTCTGTGGAATTGTCAAATGAGTGATGGTGCCCCTCTGCGTTATCAAGTGGGCGCCCCCCTTTCCTCAGCGTTTCGCTGATAGGCTCACGATGTCTCAGCATCGAATCCCGACATCCCGGGCTCACCCCCATGACACCATTTACTACCCAGTTGAGTTCTTCCTCTTGAGCCTTTTTCAGCAGCTCTGGAGAGGCCCTTCAATGCTTAGCCGGTGGTCCTGACTCCACACTCCCAACTCCTGGAGTAGCCTTGATGTTGAAGGTGGCAATAAACCCTCTGCAGCCTACCTCGCCTGGTCGGACCTTAGCTTTCCAGCCACGTCGTTGCACATCGGTTGCGAGATCGGCGTATCTCAGCTTCTTGCGCTCGTAGGCCTCCTCCACTACATCTTCCCATGGCACAGTAAGCTCAGTGATGTAGACGAGCTGGAGTGATGCCGACCATTGCACAAGGTCAGGTCTGAGGTTGGTAGATGCAATCTCAGGTGAGAAGCAGAGTTTTTCACCTAGGTCCAACAACAACTTCCAATCTCACGGACCACCCATCTGCCCGGAGTCTGGTCCTGGCGTGGCACGTCCGTCTCAACCCTCTCCTTCCCGGACAAATGTTATCGCCGGCCAATGGAATAAAGGGGGAGGAGGAAGGGCGTTAACACTCGTCCATTGCTTCTCCAGCACCCCTGCCAAGCACTTTAGCGCCTGATTGTGCTGTCAGAGAGAGGCTGGTCTGGCAACCCACCAAGATGTGCTTTACTGGGGCATGTGAGCATGTGAGATCTTCTCCATAACACTGGCTTTGATTTCTTTGGAGACAGCAAGACATCATAGGCATTACAGTCTCCAGCTGGCATCCAAAAGCTCAGGGCAGTGAAAACTTTGGCTGGCATTGAACTCCAATGACTGCGCATACTTTTGCTCCCGTAAACTCAAAAAAAACAAAACAAAAAAGCACACTTCTCTTTTGTTCTTCTGTAACCCCGTCAGTCACTTCAAAGTAAAACTCCTAACATTTTACTTCAGGGGTTTCAAACTCTGATCCTGGAGTGCCAAGGTGGCTGAAGGTTTCCAAACCTGCTCTTCAAAGTTCTGACCCTTTCGTCGTTTCTTTCTCCTTAACCTGCAGCCAAACAATAAGGGGAGGCAAAGCGAGTCAGCAGACGCACAGCTAACTCCAGGGTCTCGACCTCGGTCTCAGGAGGACCATCACTTTCGCTCCAACCAATTTCTTAATTAGAAGCAAAGTCCTGCTGTTAACGACACAAGATATTTAATTCCATGGCTGGCTACTGTGCTAATGTTGGCACATCAGTCAATTCCAGAACTGTCGGTTTTCTGTTTTGCTGAAAGCACAATGAAAATATTTTGTGCACCACTGCAGAATAATACTTTCAGATCCTCGCCTTTAATTTTACAACCAGTAATGGCGCACTTGACTCGAGCGTTCCTCGTCTTCATCCTCTTTCTCTGTACGCTTATCATTCGTTTGCTCAGAGGTTGATGCTCTTGCTGACTCCTGAGCAGATCTTCTCTTCTCCACCCTAGCGGCCTGCTGCTTCTCTTCTTCCATCGGCATCTTTGTGAGTTAAAACTGATGAAGTCAGAGTTTGTGTTGCAATTAGTTAGTAAGCTTTCTTTAAGTAGGGTTCTACTGAGGAGGACCAGATAGATAGATAGATAGAGTGAGAAGCACTATATGATAGATAGATAGATAGATAGATAGATAGATAGATAGATAGATAGATAGATAGATAGATAGATAGATAGATAGATAGATAGATAGATAGATGTGAAAGGCACTATATAACAGATAGATAGATAGATAGATAGATAGATAGATAGATAGATAGATAGATAGATAGATAGATAGATAGATAGATAGATAGATAGATGTGAAAGGCACTATATAATAGATAGATAGATAGATGTGAAAGGCACTATATAACAGATAGATAGATAGATAGATAGATAGATAGATAGATAGATAGATAGATAGATAGATAGATAGATAGATAGATAGATAGATAGATGTGAAAGGCACTATATAACAGATAGATAGATAGATAGATAGATAGATAGATAGATAGATAGATAGATAGATAGATAGATAGATAGATAGATAGATGTGAAAGGCACTATATAATAGATAGATAGATAGATGTGAAAGGCACTATATAACAGATAGATAGATAGATAGATAGATAGATAGATAGATAGATAGATAGATAGATAGATAGATAGATAGATAGATAGATAGATGTGAAAGGCACTATATAACAGATAGATAGATAGATAGATAGATAGATAGATAGATAGATAGATAGATAGATAGATAGATAGATAGATAGATAGATAGATGTGAAAGGCACTATATAACAGATAGATAGATAGATAGATAGATAGATAGATAGATAGATAGATGTGAAAGGCACTATATAACAGATAGATAGATAGATAGATAGATAGATAGATAGATAGATAGATAGATAGATAGATAGATAGATGTGAAAGGCACTATATAACAGATAGATAGATAGATAGATGTGAAAGGCACTATATAACAGATAGATAGATAGATAGATAGATAGATAGATAGATAGATAGATAGATAGATAGATGTGAAAGGCACTATATAACAGATAGATAGATAGATAGATAGATAGATAGATAGATAGATAGATAGATAGATAGATAGATAGATGTGAAAGGCACTATATAATAGATAGATAGATAGATGTGAAAGGCACTATATAACAGATAGATAGATAGATAGATAGATAGATAGATAGATAGATAGATAGATAGATGTGAAAGGCACTATATAACAGATAGATAGATAGATAGATAGATAGATAGATAGATAGATAGATAGATAGATAGATAGATAGATAGATAGATGTGAAAGGCACTATATAATAGATAGATAGATAGATGTGAAAGGCACTATATAACAGATAGATAGATAGATAGATAGATAGATAGATAGATAGATAGATAGATAGATAGATGTGAAAGGCACTATATAACAGATAGATAGATAGATAGATAGATAGATAGATAGATAGATAGATAGATAGATAGATAGATAGATAGATAGATAGATGTGAAAGGCACTATATAACAGATAGATAGATAGATAGATAGATAGATAGATAGATGTGAAAGGCACTATATAACAGATAGATAGATAGATAGATAGATAGATAGATAGATAGATAGATAGATAGATAGATAGATAGATGTGAAAGGCACTATATAACAGATAGATAGATAGATAGATGTGAAAGGCACTATATAACAGATAGATAGATAGATAGATAGATAGATAGATAGATAGATAGATAGATAGATAGATAGATGTGAAAGGCACTATATAACAGATAGATAGATAGATAGATAGATAGATAGATAGATAGATAGATAGATAGATAGATAGATAGATAGATAGATAGATAGATACTTTATTAATCCCAAGGGGAAATTCCCATACTCCAGCAGCAGCATACTGATAAAGAACAATATTAAATTAAAGAGTGATAACAATGCCTAATGAGAATGATTCAATAGTTCTAAGCTTGGATGGTAGCGAGTTCCAGAGCTCTACTCATGGTGGTAAGACGGGTGAAGGGGAAAGTCAAGTGGATGGAGGAAGAGGATCTAAGGGTTCACGTAGAGGGAATGGCAACATGGAGGAGGTCAGACAGATAATTTTGAAGGCTCTACACAACCTAACAGAAGAATTTTGAATTGAATGCAGAACTTAACTGGAAGCCAATGAAGCTGCTCTGAGACTGGAGTGATGTGGTGAATAGAGGGGGGTTCTAGTAATGATGTGGGTGGGCAGCTGAATTGTGGACAAGTTGAAGCTTAAAAAGAGATTTGCTAGAAAGATCAAAGAAAAGGGAATTGCAATAATCCAGACAAGAGGTGACCAGGCTATGAACGAGAATAGCAGTGGTGTGGGGCGAATACGATTAACGTTACGCAGGTGGAGATATGGAGTCCGGAAGATGTTACTGATGTGGGACTGAAAAAAGGATGACACCTGTTGGGAAGGGGAGACAGAAGAATGATCAATAACACATGAAAAACGATCATCCATCCATTTTCCAACCCGCTGAATCCGAAGACAGGGTCACGGGGGTCTGCTGGAGCCAATCCCAGCCAACACAGGGCACAAAACAGGAACCAATCCCGGGCAGGGTGCCAACCCACCGCAGGACACACACACACACACCCACACACGATCAGCTTTGGATAATGTTGATTTTATACCAATGAGGAGAACCTCAGCTTTGTTGTTATTTAATTTAAGAAAATGTGAAGAAAACCAGGATTTGATTTCTGCTAATAAGCAAGGAGGGTGGAAAGGAAAACGTAGGTTTGCTAGTGAGGCAGAGCTGGGTGTATACAAGTGTGTGTTTATACTGTATGTGTATATAAATGAGTTACTTTATGTGGCCAAAAAATGAGGTCAGCGGACTACCTGCATATCCTGACTGACCAGGTTTTCCCATCAATGGATTTTTTTCTTCCCTGATATTACGGGCATATTCCAAGATGACGGTGCCAGGATTCATCGGGCTCAAATTGTAAAAGGAGTGGTTCACGGAGCACGTGGTATCATTTTCACACATGGACTGGCCACCATAGTGTCCAGATACCTTAACCCCATTGAGAATGTTTGGGCTGCGCTGGAGAAGACTTTACGCGGCGACCCGACTCTCCCATCATCATCATCAGTACAAGATCTTGGAGAAAAACTAATGTGACTCTGGACGGAAATAAATGTCGTGACATTGAATAAGCTTATCGAAACGATACCACGGAGAATGCGCACCCAATTCAAAGCTAAAGGCGGTAAACATAACGGTACGAGTGTATGAGTTTTTTTTTTGGCCAGATATTGTGTGTGTGAGTGTGCGCTGTATTCACACGCACTGTATATTCAGTAAATCATTAATTTAGGTCATCAGTATTAAGTGTAATATATCCAGTATTTCTTTATGCATTTTGACAATGAATGTTTCGCCGAGACGCGACGTGACGCGACGTTCCTCACAGGCACACGGAGGCTGCCAGCTCGCTCGTTCACACCGCCTGCGTTACTCTATTTATTTATTTATTATTATTTTTAACCAGCGCTCTCCTTCCTCCAGAATGATAAGTTCGCCATCTTCAGGACAAACTGCGCATGACACTTAGCGGCGGCCTTTTCCTCATTTTGCCTCCTCCGGACCTCGTTAAAGGGGCTGACTGGACTATAAAGAGGATTCAGACTTTTGACGGACGATTATTTTTACTTCGCTGGAGACTTTTTAAAAAAAATATATTTCAATTACCAGAGCTGGCTGCTCGTCGAACAGATTTGGAAGGGAGCGCTGGGCTACACCATGCAGCCTTATTTTTTTTTTTAGCGTGTGTCAAGGGTTTATGTGCGGCTATTCCTTGTCAGACCAAGGCCGGATTAAAAAACCCCAACAGACCCTCATGCTGTCGAATCTGAGAAGGCCTCCCTTAACCTCACTACCCCATTCGAAGGCAGCCCCACAAGGCACACGTAGACACTCGCATACTGTATTATGAACATCGTGTATGTCAACGATAAATTAGGTACAGGGATGAAAGTGGAAACACAGTCCAGAACTTTATATTGGGGTCAACTGACCTTCTTCTTTGGCTCATTAGTGCTTTACAATGAAGGTCAAGTCAAATACAACGTACAATGAAATTCTTACCTGCCTGTCTCCACAGAGCAGAAGACACGAATACAATAAGACAGAAAGACACACACAAGCGCACACGACGTGAATCACACACTCGCTATACTGTATACATGTAGCGCTTTCTTTACCCTTTAATAATAATAATAATTCTTTACATTTATATAGCGCTTTAGCCATAGGATAGCGCCCTAAGTTCGTAAACTCTTATTTCCCTAAGCTGATTTAAGAACCCCCTTTAATTTTAAATACGTGTTTTTAGAGGATAAATTAGAATCCCTTAACTAATACCTGCTCCCCAGTAATAAGCTGCCAGCTGTTTCACAATTAGTAACTTGTAACACAATTCACAATACAAATATGTTCCAAAAATATAACAAAACTTATTGACTAAATTGGAAAAATATCGAAAAAAAATAAATAAAACTATTTATAGTTAGGGCGGCACGGTGGCGCAGTGGGTAGCACTGCTGCCTCGCAGTTAGGAGACCCGGGTCCTCCCTGCGTGGAGTTTGCATGTTCTCCCCGTGTCTGCGTGGGTTTCCTCCCACAGTCCAGAGACATGCAGGTTAGGTGGATTGGTGATTCTAAATTGGCCCTGGTGTGTGCTTGGTGGTGTGTGGGTGTGTTTGTGTGTGCTGCGGTGGGTTGGCACCCTGCCCAGGATTGGTTCCTGCCTTGTGCCCTGTGTTGGATGGGATTGGCTCCAGCAGACCCCTGTGACCCTGTGTTCAGATTCAGCGGGTTGGAAAATGGCTGGATGGATGGATATTTATAGTCAAGACCAATCAAAATTCCCACAAATCATAGATTTTACAGAAATTAGGAAACTCACACGAATTGCAGTATATTTACCCTTCACAACAAATACCTACAGGTTCAGGCAGTGTACGTATACCTTACAAATGTACTTTTAACTGTTTGCTTTTACCAGCACTTAAAACATCCATCCATCCATTATCCAACTCGCTATATCCTAACTACAGGATCACGGGGGTCTGCTGGAGCCAATCCCAGCCATCACAGGGCACAAGACAGGAAACAAACCCAGGGCAGGGTGCCAGCCCACCGCAGGGCACACACACACACACACCTACACACACTAGGGACAATGTAGGATTGCCAATGCACCTAACCTGCATGTCTTTGGACTGTGGGAGGAAACCCACGCAGACACGGGGAGAACCCCACTTCCTCCCCACTTAAAACATCCCACTGTTAAAGCAAAACACAATAACCAACTCTATAATATGAACAAACTTTATTACTAAAACCTCACTTTAACTTAACAACTTTAGGGGCCTACAGACACACGCACACGCATACACACACAAGCCAGCGGCCACCAAAATAAAAATAATATTTTAACACAAACCCTACTCGTTGCAGGCCTGGTCGACGCTCGGGAATGTGGTGGCCAAAAACGTTAATGCCTGCTCACTCTAACGAGCCAACATAACAGGTCACAGTCAGGGCCGGATTTATATGAAAAGAGGCACTAGGTTATTCCACTTATGAGGCCCTTTCACCTTCCATTTTTAAGTTTGTAAATTACATGAGAGATAATAAAATATGTAATACGCGTTGATCTTAACCAATACATTTTTATGTTTGTTTATTAGTCATATGCGTAGAATTTCTCCTTATTTTCGGTTCAGTGTTTTAGTGTTCACTGTTTTTAGAACAGTGTAATTTTAATTTTGCTAACAATTTGAATGTAGGCCCCTCTTGATCTTGAGGCCCTAGGCTGAAGCCTAGTTAGCCTATAGGAAAATCCGGCCCTGGTCACAGTACTCACAAATAAGCGGAGTGAACAGCAGCGCCCACTGTCCAAACACAGCACTTCCACACTGTGGAAAAATGATGGAGTTGCCCTCCAGGCAGTCAGGCAGGCAAAACGCTGCAAGCAAAATGGAGCTAGTCCGTCCAAAGGGGGTGAAACTTGTTGGTTTTCCTCATTGCCCGAGGAGCTGCCAGGCTTTCCTTTGGTCACCTGGAGCAAAGTATCCCAGGCCTCTTCTCAGGCTATCTCGGCTAATTCGTTAGTTCACCTGTGTCGCTCAACTCCACAACGCCTTTTTCTTTTTTTTTGGACGACCACTTCTTCCTGTTTTCACGACCAACAGGTTCTCGCGTGTATCCCACCCGGAGCTCAAAAGCCCCTGAAAACCACGTAAAACCCAAACTTTTTCAAAGTCTCTGTGTAGTTATTTTGTTATCCGAGTACGAGTCCCACCTGTCCTCTCGCCCACTCATTCACATTACAGAAACACTGACATAACCAAATAATAATTATATATATATGACATAACTGACATAACTAAAGAATAATTTACTGTATTTGACATAACTGACATAACTAAAGAATAATTTACTGTATATATATATATGACATAACTGACATAACTAAATAATAATTTATTATATATATATATATATATATATATATATATATATATATATATATATATATATATATATATATATATATGATATAACTGACATAACTAAATAATAATTTTCTGTATATATATGACATAACTGACATAACTAAATAATAATTTACTGTATATGACATAACTGACAAAACTAAAGAATAATTTACTGTATGTATAGATGACATAACTGACATAACTAAATAATAATTTACTATATATATATATATATGATATAACTGACATAACTAAATAATAATTTACTGCATATATATATGACATAACTGACATAACTAAATAATAATTTACTGTATATGACATAACTAAATAATAATTAATATATATATATGACATAACCAAATAATAATTATATATGACATAACTGACATAACTAAAGAATAATTTACTGTATATATATATATATATATGACATAACTATGACATAACTAAAGAATAATTTACTGTATATATATATGACATAACTGACATAACTAAATAATAATTAATATATATATGACATAACTAAATAATAATTTACTATATATATGACATAACTGACATAACTAAATAATAATTAATATATATATGACATAACTAAATAATAATTTACTGTATATATATGACATAATTGACATAACTAAATAATAATTAATATATATATATATAACATAACCAAATAATAATTATATATGACATAACTGACATAACTAAAGAATAATTTACTGTATATATATAGGACATAACTGACATAACTAAATAATAATTTACTGTATATATATATATATATGACATAACTGACAACTAAATAATAAATATATATATGACATAACTAAATAATAATTTACTGTATATATATGACATAATTGACATAACTAAATAATAATCTACTGTATATATATATATGATATAACTGACAACTAAACAATAATTAATATATATATATATGACATGACATATATGACATAACTAAATAATTTATATATATATATATCCATCCATCCATTTTCCAACCTGCTGAATCCGAACACAGGGTCACGGGGGTCTGCTGGAGCCAATCCCAGCCAACACAGGGCACAAGGCAGGAAACAAACCCGAGGCAGGGCGCCAACCCACCGCAGTATATTTTATAATTTTTTTTAAGCAACCACTAAACACTATTAAAGGGAATATTATATGAGCCTAGGGCTACATACATATAAAACATGACTAGGCTTTAAATTCCCATTTTTTATTTATTATTTATATCAGACTGCAAAGTCCAAATTTTCAGCAGCCATTCCTTCAGTGTTCTAACAGTCATCTCTCTTAGCTTACACTGGTCTACAAAAAATATTTTTTGTTTGCTTCTGGGAACTTCAGAGCTGCTCTTTATTAAGAATTTTTACACTGATTTCATATAAGCTAGCATGTCAGGTTTTTGAGATGCACATCATTGATGTTTTGACACTTTTGAATATCAATATAATATATCAACACGATATCTGGAGTTCGGACTCTGACCCACCAAATTGTTTTGATGTGTTTATTCTGAAAACAAACCAGAAGGCGATACCAGAGACACGTTAAAGTATATTTATGTCAATTTACCTCAATATAAAAGTGAGGTCAGCCTGCCCAGAATTGTCCGAGGCCTTCGCTTTGCGCTTGTACTGCACATCCGTCTCTCTTTGCATGAACCAACAGTAGTCACCCATCAGGCTCGGAGTGAATTTTCCCCGATATCGGTTTTCCATCACCTTTATATCTTGATGAAATCTTTCTCCATACTCATCTCTGACATCGCTTATAGATTTGATGGAAAAAAGTCAAGATGAGAATGTCAAAAATGACATCTTCGGTGACATTCGGGCTCCCGTAAGCTAATACACTTTCAGCAGGTTCTCCATAAGCTCAGTATAATTCTCAGCTCTGTGACTGTCAAGAACATTCTGGACAACCCGTACGAATGAGGGGGCTGATTCAGTGGGCTTCAGTTTCCTTTTGAACTCCTCGTCAAGCATCAGCTCATGGATTTCAGGGTCAACAGAAACACCTTCCTTCATTTTGGCTTCACTTTTCTTGAGACCAAACTTATTTCTTAAATGCTGAAACGCATCGCCTTTACTGTCCAGTCACCCTAGTTGTCCAAGACCTGGAACATCATAACTAAAAAATGGGACGTGCTGCGGGACGATAACGGTTATCAGATTTGGAGTCAGCAAGTGAAATGTGTTAAAGTACAGGTGAAAGAATCCCAGTAGCAAAATGCTTGTTGACCAGTGTAACCCTTAATTAGTCATTTTAAATGTCAATTGGTTATTAGAGAATCCTTTGTCTCTGCATTAGCACACCTGTCATATATCACTTGAGTTGCAAGGTCCTGACATTCCTGAAATTCAGTTCTGGATTCAAAAAATCAAACAGCCTTGTTGGTCGTCCCATGTAACAGATTGCCAAGAAATTGAAGACTTCACACAAAGGTGTCTGTTACCGTCTTGAGAGAAGAGGGTGAACTGCACCTAAACAGGCCAGAAAAAGAAGAGGAAGACCCCGATGGACAACTGCAAAAGAGAAGTACAGGAGAGTGTGTAGTGTGAGAAACAAATACCTTTCAGGTCCTCAGTTGGCTTCTCCCTTAACGACACACCAAATTCCAATGGTGTCTGCAACAAAGGCAACCCCTTTATTAAAAACACACCCTGAAGTTCCATTACAGACCAGACACTTTATGGACGTTAACTTGTTTCAAAGTCCTCCTCACGTCACGTACAGAAATGGACTGTGACTAACAGAACATATCAGACTAAGTAATGATGGCGACATCACATCTGAGCAACAGTTTTAAGAATATGAAAGGGTGGTTTGAAAAGGCCTATGCCGCTTTGTGCTAAAAGGAAATATGTAAGTGAGAATTGTGGGTGTGCATATTTGGAGCAAATAAAATAAAAGACTGGTGGCCAGTCCAAAAGAGAAATGCTTTACATTTACACTCTCTCTTTATATATAAAATCCAACGTTTTTGTCTGCCCACTTTTCACAAGAGAACGACTTCATGGTTTTTTTTTCTATAATTTACTTGAACATCCATCCATCCATCCAGTTTCCAACCCGCTATATCCTAACTACAGGGTCATGGGGGTCTGCCGGAGCCAATCCCAGCCAACACAGGGCACAAGGCAGGAACCAATCCCAGGCAGGGTGCCAACCCACTGCAGGACACACACAAACACACCCGGGCAAATTTAGAATCGCCAATCCACCTAACCTGCATGTCTTTGGACTGTGGGAGGAAACCCACGCAGACATGGGGAGAACATGCAAACTCCACGCAGGGAGGGCCCGGGAAGCGAACCCGGGTCCCCAGGTCTCCCAACTGCGAGGCAGCAGCACTACGCACTGCGCCACCGTGCCGCCCTTACTTGAACATTCCGGTTGATTTTGCGACTTCTTTCATTGTACTTACTATCAGAGTTCGCTTGTGGTGCCGATTTATTTGTGCAAATCTGAGAGACACGCAGTCAGCTGTGGGGAGACGGGGGGCGGGGCTCACTCACATGCCAGGGGGAGGGGGCGGGGCTCACTCACACGCTGGCCAAGGGGAGGGGCTCACTCACATGCTGGCCAGGGAGGGGGGGCTCACTCACACACTGCCAAGGGCAAGTGGGTGGGGCTCACTCACATGCTGGCCAGGGAGGGGGGCTCACTCACATGCTGGCCAGGGAGGGGGGCTCACTCACACACTGCCAAGGGCAAGTGGGTGGGGCTCACTCACACGCCGGCCAAGGGGAGGGGGCGGAGCTCACTCACACACTGGCCAAGGGGAGGGGGCGGAGCTCAGTCACACACTGGCCAAGGGGAGGGGCTCACTCACACGCCTGCCAGTGGGAGGGGCTCACCCACACACCGCCAAGGGGAAGCGGGCGGGGCTCACTCACATGCCGGCCAAGCGGAGGGGGGGCAGGGCTCACTCACACGCCAGTGAAGGGGAGGGGGCGGGGCTCACTCACACACCGCCACGGGGAAGTGGGCAGGGCTCACTCACACGCCGGCCAAGGGGAGGGGGCGGGGCTCACTCATACGCCACTAAGGGGAAGTGGGCGTGGCTCACTCACACACCGCCACGGGGAAGTGGGCGGGGCTCACTCACACGCCGGCCAAGGGGAGGGGGGGGCAGGGCTCACTCACACGCCAGCCAAGGGAGGGGGCAGGGCTCACTCACACACTGCCAAGGGGAAGTGGGCGGGGCTCACTCACACGCCGGCCAAGGGGAGGGGGCGGGGCTCACTCACACGCTGGCAAAGGGGAAGTGGGCGGGGCTCACTCAAGCCAGCCAAGGGGAGGGGGCGGGGCTCACTCACATGCCAGTCAAGGTGACAGGCTCAGTTATGAGACACACTTTGGACATCATTCTTTCCTCCTCTATAACCTCAAGGAAGACTAAGCTGAGTGCCATTATGAATAATGCTGCACATCCTCTCGGTGACACACTAACACTGAGGACATTCAGACAGCAAATCATTGAGCAGAAACGTGTCAAGAAACAATGACTGGGGCTCCTTCAAAACAACAGCTGTAGGCCTGTATAGTGCCTCACTGGGGCTGTGACAGTCAAGTCAGAACTTACTATTACCATTTTCCCAACCCGCTGAATCCTGGGTCTGCAGGAGCCAATCCCAGCCAGCATAGGGTGCAAGGCAGGGACAAATCCCCGGGCAGGGCGCCAGTCCACTGCAGGGCACATACACACCATCACATTAGGGACAATTTAGGATTGCTAATGCACCTAACCTGCATATTTTTGGGCTGTGGGAGGAAACCCATGCAGACACGGTGGAGGACCCGGGAAGCGAACCCAAGCCTCCTTACTGTGAGGCAGCAGCGCTGCCACTGCACCACCATGCCACCCAAGTCTGAACTTTTGTTTCTTTTTAATTTTCTTGCTTGTAGTCATTGTGGTGTGTGTGTGTATTTATTTACGTACTTATCTACCTACTTATATATTTATTTATTTATAGAGCCTCTGTACAAAGCCAAAATCTCACCCTGGGGACAAATAACGTTCTATCTGTCCATCCTTCTGTCTGTCGTAACGGTTCAGGAGATTTCTTAAATTTCCAGAGGCAGTTCTGCCAATACAATGTGAGCGCACAGTGGATTAAGAAAGTCTTCAGGGCCGCTCTTTGTCTGCCCACTTCGTTGTGCTGTAGCTTTAATTTTAAACGGATACAATTGTCAATTTTTTGCCTGTCAATCTAAACTCAATTTCAGACCCTTTCCTTGTGGCACTCCAGATTGTATGCAGGTGCCCCCTGGTTGCTTAAATTCTCCCTGAAATGTGCCCAGTGCTAGGGACGGCGCAACATGTAAGTAATATTTATGTCATGAAGCCCCTCAGGATAGCACCCACCATACAAAGGTGGGAGTTAAGTCGAGCTTGTCCTGCTCAAATGAATAGCACTATTAAAAAGTAATCAGTTCAAGTATATAGCACCCTGTCAGACTCAGGGGGTCTGGCCTGGCTTAGCTCAGCTCAACGTTAACATGGTGCTCCGTCTCTGGTCTCTTTGTTCTCTGCCATGGTGTGGATGTGCTTCTATTTTTACGTAACATGATTTTGCTTCTCCGTAATTGATGATTATGCTTCTGCCGGTTGCGAGTTCAGGAAATTCCTGTTCAATCCGTTCATCAATTTCTAACTTTATTTATGGCTTGGCGTTTTTTTTGTTTTTTTTTTTTTTCCATCGTGGCTGATGTGACACAGAAATGCTGTTTGACTTGGCGGGGCTGAAGGTCACTAGGAGTTTAAAAGTTACAGATGTTTCTTCTTCTAATCACTCAGGAAACTCCAAAGGCGAACTGGTGGAATGGAGCCGTCTTCTGAATTTCGGCCCCAGTGCTAAGTGACATTAGAACAATGTGGACGAGAAGAGGCCATTCAGTCCTATCCAGTTAATTCCTCCAAAATAGCATCAAGTTGAGAGTTGAAGGTCCCTGAAAGATTCTCCGGTCTACCACACTACTTGGTCACTCATTCCATGTGTCTGTGCTTCTCTGTTGTGGAGGACGGCCAGGGTCCATGCCTGGCCAGGACGTCCCTTCTACTTGTATTCCGGGGGAGCAGTCATGGACTCCTCAATACCTCCCCCGGGACGCTTGGTGGCAGCCTCCCTGGTTAATGATGATGCCTCAGTTTCCCACAGGGTTTCATGGGAGATGGAGTTCTTCCCAACCCAGTGGGAACCTGGGATGGCCGCCAGGGGGCGAGGCGGAGATAGTTAAGCCCAGCTGGTCTAATCATTGGATCCACACGGGAGTGCAATTGAGAACAGGTGAGCAAGCACCAGGAGCACTCTCGGGAGGGCCATAAAACAAGCCAGCAACCACCACTCAAAGCCAGAATCGGGAGGAAGAGGACGAGGTGCCTGAGAGGAGTGGTGGTGCCAACGGAAGGATTGCTGTCTTGAGAAAGAGGTACTTTGGGACTGTGTTATACCTGTGGGGTTCACGGGGAAGACGTGCCCCACAGGTGAAGAAAAAGATTTATTTGTGTTAAGTGCTTGTGGGACTGTGACCATAAGAGTTGTGCTTTTATGGGTGTCACAAGGACATGTGCCATGTGTGTCAGAGCTGGTGATATACCCTATGTGGAATATTAGGGTACCAATCAAGACATTGTCTGGCTAGGATCTCTGTGTATGTGTGTGTGTGTAAATTTTCAAGGGCAGGAGTAGATAAACCCAATAAACGACTAGTCCACACACTCATCTGCATTTTATATAGCGCCCTTCTTTAGTGACCACCATCTCAAGGCTCATTACAACTCTAGAACAATGTTTGAGCGCTGGCAGGTTTAATAGCCTGCCCCGGGGCTCATATCTGGCACATGGTGTGGAGTAAACCTACAGCCCTGTGATTTACAGTTTAGGGTTCTCATTTATAAAATTTTCTGTGGATTTGGGCATGAAAATATGCATATGCCAGAAAAAAAAAATCTGATTTGTGAAAAACTGCCGTACCCTCATTTCCACACAATTTACCTTTAAATATCAGACATCTTGTAAATGTGTGTAAGTAAACACACTTTAAACACCCGCCAGTTGCCACCCTGAAACCACCATATACAGTATGGACTATGCTAATGAACCTCATGCATATGCAAGCAGAAGGCAGCAGGCCACCATTGGCTGGTAGAACAGCCTGCCTGACGCATCAAGACACCTGCATGTGAAGTAAAGAGTCCTATGGTGCACTTTGCATGGCACTGTAGGGCATCGCCTCAGGAAAAGGCATGTGGCACCAGCATTTCAGAGGGTAGTCGCTATTACCTGTCATATACAATGACATGATTGCTTTTCAAATGAAGAACACAGTCCACATGAAACACTCAGGGTTCAGCCAGTTGCCTTACCAACAAACCAGCCACCACATACAGCACCACCACCAAGTCGTCTACCAACAATACTTTGCCTCAACACAAATCACAGGTTGACCCCAAGCTACAATGTTTGTTTGTGGTGTCTTAGCACCTTAGCATAGAGCTGATCATAGTTTTAATAATACAGCATGTGGACACCTGTCTATACAACAGCAACGCCAAATCTGTTCTGTACAGATCACAATGCTGGCGTGTAATCAAGCATGCCATGAAGAAGACTGAGGTACTCCAAATTAACTACCTCAGTAGAATTTGCCATATCTTCTGGCCAGAGAAGATCTCAAGTGATGAGTTATATAAGAAGGCCACCTCACATAGTGTGGTGATGGAAATCAAGCACTGTAGAATGAAATGCCTTGGGCATGTCCTTCAGATGGACCAGAACCGCATCCTGAAAGTAGCTATGAGTTGGACACTACCTGGGAAAAGGAAGGCTGAAAACAACCTGGAGGAGGACTGCAGAAGCTGAACTGAAAGAATTACACCGCTCATGGGGTGAAACACAGCATGTTGCCAATGACAGAACAAGATGGAAGCAGATTGTCATGGCCTCATGTTCCATAGGGAATAGGACGAGAGATGCGGACACCCTGTACTTAATTCCCACTTTTCTGGTAGGTATGGAGAGACACCACTGTTTTAGCGATCGGGTTTCCCCTTAGTCATTTAGGTGCAGAGAGTTTTGATCGTTTCATTGACCAAGGTAGGAGTGAGGAGGCGTTTTGGTGAAAAGACCCCTCGCCATCACAGGCCCAGAACATCCTGATGGTTGATCTGTGCTTTAACGGAATGTCACTGCTCACAGTTAACAAAAGTGGCATCATTCTTGCTAGGCGTCCTTATTGCTCTGAGTGCTGTCAATCACCCCAATTATGTTTGGAAAACAACTGGACACTGCTGTTTCTCGGCTTTTTTGTGTTTGCCTGTACAACCAAACCAAATGGAAATAGAATGTCACGCCTCATCAGCAATTTGTGGCTTCGAATGCAGCGGGCATGACGGAGCCGAGATATTCCTGACCTTTCGGTCAGTTCCCTCTGGTAGGTGCCCGTCGTCAGAAAGCCAACCATTGTTAACACCTGCATGTGAACAGGCATACCCTGATTTCGGTCAGTCTATCTTTCTAATGCTAGGGCCAGCTCAGCACAGAGCTCCTAGGCAATGGCTCTGGAAAGTCCAAATTGGCTCATAAGCCAGTCATCATGATGGGGGGGGGGGAGAATTCTACTGGTAAATCAAAGCTAGCTCCCTTCATATCTGACCATCTGCATTGTCATCATGCAGCACTAAACAAGCCATATTGGGTCAAACTATTAAGAGCAGACGATTAAGAGCTCTGTGTGTGCGACAAGTGAATCACCACAGGGTTTTTAACAACACTTTGGTTTCTAATCCTGAGAAGTGGCATCAGGCAGCTGATATAAACTGACGAAAAAACAAACAAGTTCTTCAGCGCAAATATTCAGTATTAGCCCTCTTAACAGGGAACTAAAATACAGTCTACACAGCACATTCATAACTTCTGAGGTGCGATTTGTTTGCCATGTCAACACACATTCTAATAACAGCTTGTAGTATTATTATACACAGCTGGTTTAGTTGCATTTCCCTACTTGATCAAGGGTGTCGCCATTTCCCAGTTTCTCCGAAAAGTTTTGTACGGATAGGAGTTGGCATAAATATACACACGTTCACTTCTTTTATAAATCCCAAGTTTTGTATGGAAAGTTGCCTATGTATATATATTTCAGGTCTCTTTTTTGGTGTGTACACAAGTTTTATAAAATCTGACCCCCAGGTCCTACACCATCGGGGGCCCCACTGCCCATCTCCAGATCCACGCTCGTCTTTTGGAGTTCACGTTGTTTTACTGCAATTACATTTGTCAACATCCATCTTGCTCAGCTCTTCATCCCGAGATGGCTTTTAAATGGGTTTCCTCCCATGGTTCTCGGTACGTCTGCTTAAATCTCCTAATTATGTAATCATTTGCACACTTCATTAAATGACAAGGGGGGGGGGGGGGGGGGGTGCAGGGAAGTGCTTAGAAATGCTGATGCTTAAAACTGAATTATGCTGGTAAAAAAAATAATGCCAGTTGGCAGGAGGTAAAGTGCTATCCTCAGATTTTGATAAATGCTTGAGTAGCAAATATTTACGGGATTCGTTTTTTTTTTCTCCTCTCATAAGTCTGGAAAAATGAAATTAAAATAATGGACTGGAAATGGCCGTGTAGGATGGAGACACAGTAAGGTCTGCTCTAACTCTTACTGACTTGTCATCGAACTGCGTGGCCCAAATGGCTGAGCTATAGAAGAGCGTGCAGCGTCCATGTCCTCATTTGTGGATGAGCGTTATCATCCTTTTACAGGACAATGCTTATTTTGTATATTCACTCTCGTCACTGGAGCGGAGGTCACTGAAGAATTAGAAAAAACCTCTTTGGTGACATGGTCCAGAGGGGTAGATGACAATCACCCAAAGTATCTGAAGACTCTGGATGTTGTTGGGATGTCCTAGCTGACATGTCTCTTCAAAATTGTGTGAAGGTTGGGGTTAGTGCCACTGGATTGGCTAACCAGGGTGGCGGTGGTCCCAATCTTTAAAAAAGGGGACTGGAGAGTGTGTTCCATCTTTAGGGGGATCACATTCCCCAGCCTTCCTGAGAAGGCCTATGCCACGGTTCTGGAAAGGAGGGTCCAGCTGCCAGTTGAGCCATGCATTCAGGGGCGGATTTCATCCCGGTAGCAGAACACTGGACCAGCTCTTCACCCTCACAAGGACTTTGGAGGGCTCAGGTGCTTTATGGACTTGGCAAAGCTATAAAACTGCAACCTTTGGGGGTGTCATGTGGGGAGTACTTCTGGAGTATGAGGTAGAGGGCTATTTGGTACCCGTTCAACTGGAGTGAGTGTTTGGTTTGCATTGTGGGCTGGAAGGTTGTAGGACTCTTTGCCACTGATCCTGATCCTAATTTTTATGGACAGAATTTCTAACCACTGCCAAGAGCTGGAGGGTCTCCAGTTCGGCAACCTCAGGATCACATCTCTGCAAAACTGAAAAACAAAACTCAGACAAAAGAAAAATGCCCCCTATATCGATACGTGGGGATTTCTTTTGTGCCCTCACTGAGCCAGTCCTTGTTATTAAATAGACCAATGTATTTGTGTCGGCACTGGTGACAGCAGGAGCAGAGCGTCGCCCCTTCTACTACTTTTATTTTTTTTAATGGTTTCTCTTGAACCTGTCAAGTCCCGGGTGGTAAAGGCTGATACAGCAGTCACAGTTTGTTCTCAGGTTTTTAAGAGAATGGCTGCTCACATCTGTAATCAGCAGCTAATTAACAAGACAACCAGCAGCTTTTGGCTGCAACGCTTGGTTTATTCTGCATGTCATCCACTTGACTCAGATAGAGAGATGAGGCCACTGAGTGGTAGTGGTCCTGGACTTAATGCTCCTTACAAACCAAAAATGCTGGTAAGGTCACTGAAAGCCAAGCACCACTATGGTGGTGAAGCGTTATTGACACAGAAACAAGATACCAAACTGTATAAAAATAATAATTCATTACATTTATATAGCGCTTTTCTCAGTACTCAAAGCACTAAGTATACTGGAATGTAGGAAATTAGGTGTTGTTCTTTTATTATCACATTGTCAACGATCACCATTGCAACCTTACATTTCTGTTAAAAACCAGGATTTCTGGCTTCAGTCCCCGTTTTCAAGGTAAACTGGCAGCGGAGTGGTAGAATTTAAACAGCAGCAAAGGTTCAGTGAAAGCTGCAGACTGAGGTGCAAAGCAGTGATAACATGCCAACTGTAAGGCAAGGCTTCTGCTTGGTCACCATCTGTACGTTGTTATTCCTGCACTTTACACTTGTGGGGACAGCCATGATTTTCAAACGAGAGAACATCCCGTTAAAAGGTTTGCAGGGAAGAGCGGAGAAATCCATCAAGGCAAAGGCTCAGCCCACAGAGCCTCTTCCTAAAACACCCTCCCCACCAATTCCTCCTGTTCGTGCACTTTAAACTGTCTGGGTAGAGAGAGAGCAAAAGAAACTGAACAGAAGACTTGGCACTGAGAAAATAAGAAGCTAAAATTGCTGTTATCCATTCAGAACCTCAGAGCACAAGGTAATTTATTTGCCAGTTGTAATGAGCATGTCAACAGAGGAGACAGACAGACAGACCATTGCAGCTACTTGGCCCCTGGCATATAAGAAACACTTATTTGCTACAGTATCTTTTGCCATTTTAACTATTATATCACAATATGGCATAACAAGAAAAAACAGATCTTAAGCATTGCTGTCTATGGATATACAGTATAACAACTTAAAGCGCAGTGGCTATACTCTGACATGGCATACTTGCATTTTTAATTAGATAGTAATGTTAACTTCCTTTAGTTATTCATTTAAATCAGTGTTTATTAAACTTTTGTTTGTCAGAACCCAATTCTACCATCTTTGTGTCCTCAAGGCCCAGAATCACTGCCGAAAGTCATCCCACAGGGGGTGTGGGTTGTACCCCTTGGAGAACTGAGAATGGTGATGCATCAAGAGACACTCTGCAAACCGTAGGCATCCCTTTCCTATTCAATCCAATTGTAAATCACGACTCTGCACAACCCAAAAATCAGTCAACTTGGGAAACCATACTTTAAGAAACTGTCTTGAGATGTGCAGTCAGAAGGTGGTGGCTGTGCAGTTATACCATTAGCATCGTTAAACACATGCATTGATTTTGTTTGCTTTGAGTACTGAAATCTACATCTCATGTAGCTCTTCATTATCAACTCTCTGAACGACCATCCTTTTGGCAGAGTGTGACACACTGTTTACCTCAAATGCATATTTTGCAATTCTTATTTTCACGTATGTCGCCGTCAATTCTTTTAACCTCACATCCAACACTCTTGTCATAATGGTGAACAAGTGACAACATGTCAATTCAATTTTGCTGCTAATCCATTGATGTCTTCAAATGCCAACGTATAACCTGATTTTACCAAAAGGGTTTTCCCTTGCCACAGGATATGTTAAATTTAAACACATGCAATGTGTTCTTTGCACAGGTGGCAGACACATTTGTTCATTTCATTGGAGAACTGTTTAGGAGGCTTTTTGGTTGTGGACAGTTAATCGTAAACAAAAGCTTGTTGTCTGTTGGACCAGATTATCAAGAATACCATTGGTCTTTGCAGTACAATCACCACCCCTAACTTTGATCTTCTTCTTCCCAACCATTTTTAAGAAAATTCATTTGTGGTTGTGTCAAGATGTGTACAGTATATGACACGCCTGGCTCTGCAACACAACCCCGTGCCTAATAAGTTATTTCTCAGTACAACCATGTGGTAGACTGCCGTTCTGTCCAGGTTTTTGCCTTCAGTCCAATGTGGCCATAATAGACTGTAGCTTACCACAAGCTTCAATTGGACTGAACAGGTCTGAATACATATGAAACTTCAAACAGTGTAAATATCACACATTCAGATCAGTTAATGTAAGGACATGTCTTCTTACCTGGCGCAGTGCTCCAGAAGCTTATCCTGTTACCTCTGTTCTTCACACCATCTGTAAGATGCAACCTCAACTTGCCTCATCTTTCAACGTCTCAGGCAGGTTTGCTTCTCGCTACGCTATCATGGATGAAACAAATGCTTTACATATTGCTTAAAAGAAAGTAAGTTACCAAGCCTTTCTTTAAAAATAAATAAAATATAGAATGCATTCAAACACTGAAACATTACAGATTCTTTTATAATCTAGCTCATGTTAGCCAAAACGTCCTGCAATAGAGCCCTAACCTTCAGAAAAATGGTAGTGTTTAATACCTTTAATTACAAAAAATGTCCAAGCACCTGTAAATAGTGAACTTGTTTACAAGCCTTCTGATATAAATTGTCAAAGCTTAAAATACAAAGCTTACCCAGGCAAACTGATCAGAGGGGAAGGCTACACTGTGCATAAAGTCCTGTTTGTAGTAATCAATAAATAATATGAAAGTCCAGGAGTGGCCTGGAGTCAGAGTCCAGATCTCAATCCGATGGAGAACTTGTGGCTGGACTTCACAAAGGCTGTTTACTCACAATCACCATGACCTTGACAGAGCAAAGAAGAATGAAGAAAAAAATAAAAAGACAGAGCTGACAGTGAAAGAGACCTGAGCACACAGACACAGGCTGTCATGGCTGCCATCCACTAAATACTAACCTAAAGAGGGTGAATACTTATTTGATTAATGATTTTGTGTTTTATATTTCTAATTAATTTAGAACACTTTGCTGATACCTTTGACACTGAGTCTTTTTTTTTCTCTTGAACAGTGTTTAAAATAAAAAAAAAGGGGGGGGGGGTTAAATTAAATCCACTGGGATATCAATATGTAAGATGTGAAAACCTCCAAGATAGGCACTGTCCAATATCTGGAAGTGCATATTGTGTGCATATTTATCTTATATTCTGTACATATTTATATCTATACAAATACAGTATATGCCATACATAAATTGTATTTATCATTTCAGTTGTTTTTATTGTAATTTACTTTTGACAGATGTTCTGTGGAGATATGAAAATAAGCATTTCATTGTACGAACCACACATGAGCATTTACTTGACTTGACTAATGAGTTTGCTGGGCGCCATGTTGGTAGTTAGAAGTCCTAGGCCCTGAATCATGCTGGTCCGCACCAAAGTCCTCCGAATCAAAATTGAAAAATAATAAAAATCGTATACTTTATAGAATTGTGTATTCCAAATCCATTTCTGAAATTGGAATTCTGTTAATAAGATATCAGATACAGAGAAAACAAGTTTTCAAAAATACTGATGTTTTTAAAAAATGGTTTACCTTTGCTTTATGGTACAAGTATTTTTCATGCTCAGATTATTATTTGAAGTACATTTTGAGCTGAAACATGGCAGTGTTCCTCATTCATAATGTTCGGTGAGGTGGAAACAACCCAAAAATCAGCGTTTGCTATGCATTCTTTTTCTTTTTATTCTTTCCAAATAACCAAAAATGTATATATAGAAGGTTAAAAAGATGTCCTTTTTTGTTCAGAAGAGAGAAAGTTGTTATTAAATTGTTTTTACAGACAAATGTATTGTCAGGTTGATCCATCCATTGTCTTGACCAGATAACAGATAAGCAAACAGTCAAAGAATACACAGCCGTTATTTACTGAAGAAGGAAGAAAGAAAAAAAAAAAAAAAAAAAAAGTGTGACACAAATTTTCTTCGCATCCCAGCTGAGGAGCTCCTTTCTTCCTAATAAGCTCTTGGTTGAAACTGGTCTTAAAAAATCCTTTTCCTACACTCTCATTCGGACTTGTTTCTCTGAAAACACAGCAGCGGCCTCTGATGAACATGGGGAGAAGGTCCACCAGGACATCTCTAAAATGGATAGATGTCGCAATGGAAAGTGGTGTCAGTATATTTCAGTGGACACCGTGAAACATCTTCAGAGGATCATAAGAGGAAGTAAACTACCAAGTGATTACTTTTTGTTATAATACTTATATTTAAAACAGTTATATATGAAACTTATATTTTCAATTCAAAATCATTTTAAAATATATATTACGTTTTTTTCTCTAAAACAGTGGGTTTTCATTTTAAATGTTCATCTCTCAAAAACTGGAGGTGACAAAGCAATTCACTTGCCAGATTTGGACACAGGACTCTCAGATCTACCAGGAACACGTAAAACATTTGACAGGAATATTTATTTTTTTTGCAGACCATTGTAAAAGATGGGATATTAAGCAGCTGTGGCCAATGTATTTCATTTTAGGGAAATTAGCTAAAGCTATTTATAAACATTTTAATGACATTAATGTGAACACTTCAAACATTGTTAATACTACAATAAATAAATTTCTGTGACACTTAGGTCATTTAAAAAAAATCACTATATCAAAGAAATAAAATAATAAAAAAGCAAACAAAAGCATACATATAGATAAAGATTTAGAAATACACTGGACCAACAAACCTTATTCCTTTGAAGCATAACACAAGACCAAGGGTTCCTCCTAGGAAATGTGTCAAATCAACAGACTGTGAATTAAAAGTGCCTTATTTGTGCCCTCCGTAACTCCTAATTACTAAGCTGGCACATCCTCCTGTCAACCCTTCTCCCCCAGTGCCAACATACTCATTTTTAGGCTAATGAGTGTCGTAAAGTACGTGTGAGGGTCCAATGCACAGTCAAGTCAAGAGATTTTGCTCTGTGGATATTTTACAAGTGTGAAATTGTCACATTGTGAAATGCCTTTGTAATTTCATATTGTTATGGAAAAAGCTGCAACAGACTAAATTCCACCATTTCGCAAAAAGAGTAAAGAATACTAAAGGTAAATTATATTCCACACAATGCACACACGCTGTTCTTAGATAAACCTCTTTTTATTCTGATCTTTAGAAGGCTATAATACATTAATCACATTAATGACAATATTATTCCCATATTGGCAGGATTGTGCAAGCTTAAGTGTTGAATACACGTCTACCAATTGTTAGTTTTTAGTACAGAGGGGCCCACAGCCTTTCTCACAACAGCCTCAGCTGGTGAGTTTTGTGTGTACAGAAGTTGCTCCCTCAAAGCTTTCCTACATAATCAGGAAAATATTTTAATGTGTAATTTTGTTATTATTAATATTAACCCCTCCCTCCCCACCCAAAAATAAAAAAAAAACATTTTTTGAAGTTGTGTTCTTCTATTAATTTTATCCCCTTCAAATATTTAAAAATTCAGGAGTCACTATCATCCACTCCCTTATTTGCTAGACAATTAAGGAACCTAGGTCACTAATTAGACAAAAATTAGAAACTGCATCTCATATGCACATTTTTTTTAATAAAACCATGATGAACGATGGAATACTCCAACTTGGCAGCCTTGTCGGCATTATAATGACCCGTTCATCGCTCTGGGGTCTGAAAGTGACGGTGACATTACACATTTGTAGGACCTTAAAGGGCTCACCTTGACCTGAATTTTGTGAGTTCTGAACTTTCTATTGCCACTGAAATATTGAGCTGCTTTGCACAGGCAATTTAATTTGGACTACACATCCTGTGATGAATCATTTTCTACTACTTTTTGAAGAAAAAATAAATAAAACAACTCAGTAACTTCTCAGCAGTGATAAGACTATAAAACTGGCATCCTGGGAATAAAAAAGGGATCATAATGAAAGAACATCAGTTTATTATAACATAATATTTGGGATTGAGTAAACTCCTGACAGCTTCTGCTTCTATTGTTGTTTCTAACAAAATGTTGCACTTTGTAAAACTGAGAACAAAAACAAAAGTATGGGCAATAAAATGATACAAATGGGAGCAAGGAGACAAAAGCATAATGAAGAGGTCCTCTGAAACAAAGCCAGCTTTCTCTAATTTGTGTCTAATTTCAACAACAGAAACAAACCTAAAAACTCTTTATACTAATGAGCAGAATTTGAAAAAATATCTGCCTGAACTGCTTATAGAGGGTGAAACATTGATAGGAATCACAAAATAAAAGCCTAATAAATCAGCAAGGGTCTGCCTTAAGAGTATATCTTTAATGTACAGGGGAAGAATAGCTGTTTTTGGCATCATGAATTTATAAAGACCACCAGTGCACAGCCAAATTTCCATGTGAAATGCCAGTGGGTGCCACCGGCAACCTCAGAACTCCTTTCCTGTCTTAACTATCAGACATGCTCCACTGTCACCTCCTAGTATGGCTGCCCTCACCTTCAGATGTATCAGTGTTTTCTTACATGTGATAAAAATGGCTTTCTACTTAACCTTTACATTTTTTCAGTAAGGTGAGGTAGGATCTGCATAATGAGCAAAACATTTTTAAATAAAGATATAACATTTCATTCTTTCGCCTACAAAAAAATATATTAACATCTAAAACAGATCTGGATCAGAATCCTGATTGTGATTCTCCCTAAAGCAGAGGGGGCTGACATCTCAAAGGGAAAGGAGACCCCAAAGAAGTAATCCACAGGTCAACATGTTCCACTTGAACATGGGGAGGGTATGATGCAGTCTCCCCAAAGGCACTGGTTACAGGCAGAGCCCCCTAACAAGATTCCCTGTGGCTCCAAACCCCACCCTCACCAGCCCCCACAACCCCACCAGAAACTGCACCATTCAGTACAGTAACGCAGAGCAAAGACACATAACTTGCCCATAAGCTGCCCATTCAGATATAATCTTCTCTTTTTTTCCCCAAAATACTACTTTGAGTCGGTTACTCAAGTTTAAGGGAAGCACGTGCCTGATAACCCAGCTTAACTTCATTCCAGTCCTTGTGACTCCCAAGCTTGCGCTTAAGCTCACTTAAAAGGGACAGGTCACAGCACAAGAGGAAATGACATTGCTCCTCCAAAATTAAAGAAAAATATTAGCAGAAGCATGGTCCCTTTTTTCAGTGCTAACCTGTTAGCAACACAGGACAGAAATAAAAAAAAATATGAAACAGAAACAACCAACAATCAAGTCTTATATGATTTTCTTTAAATGCCTCTACTTTATGTACAAATATACAAGCAAAAATAAAAAAGTAATTCTTCTGCCTGGGAAGCAGTTGGTGAGTACAACTCATGTTTTTCTCCCTTAACAGTCTGCTAATGCAGCTGGCATTCTGCATCACTTGCGATCGTCGATGGTTTTAATGAATTCAACGGCTGCTGTGAACTGCATCCACCAATAAGATTCCTCTCCGCTCATCCGGCTGGCATAAAAATTATTGATGTACTGGATGGTGGACAGCAGGCAGGGAGGGTTAGCCTGAAGGGATAAGCCAAAGAGAGAAACTGTTAGTGGAAGCGATAATGCCGGGACTCACTTACACTAAGAGTCAGACACGCTGCCATAAATACTAGAGCTGAACGTGCATCTGCAACAAGGGCAGCAACAAAATACTCGCAATACAATTCAAACACTGCAGCTTAAATAAACACTAAAAACAAAGTGAGGCTGAAGACATAGTGGTGATATATGGGGAGAAACTAGTGCCACAAGCACATCAGATTCTACTACCTCATATACACCAGGCACAGGTCAGACATCTAATCTGGTTTACTTATCTTAAACAAAATTAGAGTTATGTAGTGCAGTCTCCAAAAGGTACTTTGTCATTACAAATTAGAAATACATTTCCCTACTTAAAAGAAAAACTCAATCCAAAAAAATATATTTTTTTAATGTGTTACTTACCCCATGTAGTTTGTAAAGATGGCCACAAAAAATACTTCATTTCATGTTTTCGTGCATTATGGAGATAGCATTTCTGATATAATGGGCTCTATGGTGACCAATGGCAGACAACATCAAGTAACATTATGAAGTCCATGAAAAAATGTCATGTTACTCGCATCACATAATCCACATGTGTAATCATCCAGTAGTATGCCAACAACATCTTAAAACAATTGTATTTTACTAAATTGTTGTAAATAAATTATTTATGGAAAACACATAAAGGAAAAAGAAATGCGCTAATACGCGAACCAGCATATAAATTATAGACTGCCCCCTTTCATTACATTTATATTCCCAGTGGTGAGCCACAACTGGAGTATCTCTGCATTATTTAGGCACTGTCTGTGAAACCGCACGGGTAAACTGACATTCTGCTTGTTGAAGCATCTTGGATATCCACAAGTATGAACGACATTCTCTTCCTGATGATGTTTTCACTCACTTTTCTTTAACATGTTTCTAGGTGCACACTTTTGTGGGTATCACATGTAGCACAATGTTAGCCAACAACTACAATGTGACTGGACACCTAAATAAGGAATGAAGTGGGGAGGCAATTCTTCAGTTCAAATACTCAAGCACATATGAACTTATTCAATATTTATTCATGAGTGTCTTCCAAAAATGGTTTATTTAACAATATTTTAGTAAAAAAAAAAAAGTGTTGAGGTGGTTGAGAGCATACAACTGGATGACTTCACATATGGATTATGCAACACATCGTAACCTGGGATTTTTCATCGACTTTTAGATGTTGCTTGCTGTTGTCCGGTAATGGTCATAATAGATGCCTATTCTATTAGAAACTTCCATTCGGCATAAAATCATGAAAACAATAAAAATGTTAATCGGTTATCATTACCAACTACATGGGGTAATATAAAAATAATTTTGGACTACTCCTTTAATTGTTTTACTTGGGAGTGAGGATGTCACATTTTTAATAAAATAATTAAAAAAAAAAAAATTTTCACCTGTGACTCAATAGTGAAAGTAGGTGTATATTTAAAACAAATAATATGAAGAGATATCCATTATGTTTGGATTCGACATAGGCATGCTTTCATTTTAATGTGTAAGTCCAACATCAACGAAACACAATTTCTCATGGATGGTAGTAACACGGACTTGTTTCTTATTGTCCATTGTCTTAAAGAGTATAAGCTCAGTTAACATTAACTATGGAATGCACTGAAAAGTCTAAAAATGTAAGGTGACATTACTGACATATAAAATAGAAGCACATACCAGTAACTAACAAGGGTTATACAGCTCACATAAGCCAAGTTTACCTACTCTCTTTGACTTCTACTTCACCCACCTTAATTAAGACAAACACCAACACAGGAACAAAATCGTCTGCTCCGGGTACAGAGTCCTCATTGGCTAGACTCAGAAGATTCATGATAGTTGAACACATCCGAAGGATACATTGCAGCTTATCCCGTGGTGTCTTGTAAGCACGCATCGTTCGAATTTCTGCCTGTGCAGATGGCCAAGGGGCTTCTTTTAAATACACCTGCAGTCAAGAGACAAAGACCAAATCAGTGTCGGACAGAAACGGATGCATAGCCCCTGTTAGCCTTTACACAGCAAGTGGTGCAGAAGAGCAGTGTAAAATGCAAAAATGAAGCAAATACTATCAGCTCAACAAAGACTGCTGAGATCATTTGATGAAAAAAGAAGCAATTACATTTTCTTTGATAACAACTAGGCTTACCAAGCTAGCCAAAAATTAAGATTTAAAAACACATATTTAAAAGTAGTAAATATTTGAATGTAGGGTAAATATACAGGGTGCTAAATTTAGATTTAAGCTTTATGTACATCATTAAAATATTTGTATTATTACTAACATTTTAACTTTTTAGTAGGTAGTGCATCTGTTAAAGCACTCATGCACTGTTGCTTTAAACATATAAAAACTGCAGCCTTCAAATAAACATGACACTTTAAAACACAGCTCTTCACAAAAACAGGACTTCCTGTCTGCACAAAGTGACAGAGAGAAAGCAAAATGGAGCATAGTCCATACTGCCTCTGTGTACCTAAATATGTACACAACAGAGGGGAAAAAAAAGAAAATCAGTTTTTTATTATTTAAACACAACCTCCTATTGTGATTCTTTTCTCTAAAGGTCTTAAAAAAATAAGGGGGCAGAGGAAGCAGTCACTTAGCGATATACTGAGCACAATACTTTGCAGTGCAGGATGCTAGATGGGTGCTGCAGGCAGGCTAATGAACAACATACAGGGACAAACTAAACTCATTTTCTCTTACCACCACCTATAAAGTCAAAACAATAATGGAATAGAGGCAACCTTAATATTTTTCATTCATCCTTACTGTTTTAGGCATTGTATGTAAAAAGTCAGCAGCTACATAACAAAATTGTATGTAGGCTAAACAAGCTGGTTTTGAAAAAGCTCCTTAAAATTGTGATTTTAAAGCTGTTGTAATATCAAAATGAAAATCAGAAACATGGTAGTTATTTTTCACTGTCTTCAGTGATAAAAAAAAAAATAGCTTTTCTTGCTGTGATGGATGAGTAACAGTTAGATAGACAGCACTTTATTAGTCCCAAATGGAAATTTAGTTCTAGCACAAAGCAGCGATAAGTCAGAGATCTCGTGTTTTATAGTGATCCAAAATGGGATCAGGAAAAGAATGATGCACTTAGGCTGCTAGAGAAGCTTTGAAAAAACTGAAGAAATACTGAAAAATTGTGTCATGCTCTGCAGCATATGGGTTTTTGCGAAATCAGTACTCCATTGACATTTAGTTGCTTCTGCAAAATTATAAACACCTAGGACTATCTCCTCAATATACAAACCTACCAAAAAAAAAAAAAAAAGTATCCATGCACTTGCTTATGAACTGTTACACAAAAAGGATTTTCAACAGCAGGTCTAAGATGACCACATAAAGTAATTTTCACCTTTTGTGACTCAACGCTGCACTATTTATTTGCTTGCATTGTGTGCTAATGCTAAACACTCTACAGAATGGGAAAATATTAGCAGCCACAGTACTTGTACTTTTTATTAATCATATTGGAGAACTATCAAATTCAGTGTCTGGCTGAGGGGCACACTCTGATTGAGTACTGCAGTTTCAGCCACTACAGTTGTGCCTTTCAGTTCCAGCACCTCTCATTAGCCAACATTTCTTGTTTAGCACTGCTGCCTCACAGCTCCTCAGATCACATTGTAGCTGGAGTCATCTGCACATTTTACCCGCTTTCATGTTTGTTTTCAATAGATAAGTCAGCATATCCCATTGCTTAAGAGAATTGTGTTGAGGTAATCGTCACTGAATGCAGGAGTACTGTGTCAATTGAAAAATCCTGTTGCTAAATTTCATTCATAACAAAATTATTATATGCATTCACCACCAGCATTGAAAGATAAAGAAGCGATCAACTTTTAAAGACGTCCAGTTAGAAGATCTTTAGAATTAACGTTAAATACAATAATCGAACACAATATATAATTTAACTGTAACACTTCTCAATAAAATAAATGTCCACAAAACATGACAAATGAATTTCCAGGGCTTGGTTTATATATAAAGGAAAAACTATGCAATGGAGAAGTGCACCTAGTTTGTTCATTAACTATCTATGAAGACCGCAACTATAAATCTGTCTTACATTTAATGAATTTGTGCATACAACTAGAAAAATGAGTCCCACTGCCTTAATAAACTCAATCCATCTGCAGTTCATAAAGTCCTGAGAAGGATGCAGAGGTGCTTGTGCATTGCAGGCGCAGAACAGGATTCCATCTTACAATGATGATTTACTTTGATTGCTTTAAATGTTTAATTTACTCAGAAGGATGAGTAGTGAAATTACATCTAAATGTGAATCAAGATATTACTGCTAACACTGAAATACTGATCTTAATTTCCAAGGTTTCAGTACCTGTAAACAAAAAAAAAAATTAAAAAAATCTTTGCATATCTATGTTCTAATTTTATTCTTCATTCAGAGTTTTAGAACAGTGTTCACTTTACCACAGCATGGCATGTCCTAATGTCTTCAGGCTGCTCTTGTACTCTTAAACTTGGATAAAAAAAAACAAAAAAAAACAATCCACTATCCTTTGAATTTATTTCTGCATTTATTGCCGCAACACCACAATTATAGAAGTATATGCAGACCTGTATTTTTTCAATTTTAAATTAAATGACCAATGCATCTATTTGAATTATATTCCTAACAACTTATGTTTCCTAATTCTGTTGCAAATTTTAAAAAGTCTACATGCTACCAGTGACAATATTTTCTACATGGGATTAATGTAGATGTCCTAAGACTTAATCTTATGAATGTCCTTTTTGCAAGAAGCACAAACTAGAATGAAGAACTTCACCGACATTGTAATACAGTTAGAACTAAATGAATGCAGCAGGCGTAAAACAATTCTGCACCACTCTCCTTTTACCCGAGAAGGACAACCTGTATTTTTAAATTTACTGATCCATGTAATTGATGTGGATCAGTACATAAAGGTGATGTAAATCTTAAAATGAATATCAAATTAAAGTGAATGGCAAGATATCACTCATTTTTACTGTGTTTGATTGCTATGCAATTTAAAAAAAATGTTTATTTGCTCTTCATGGATTTTGATCAATGCCTGGAAATATATTTCAATATTTTGTTTGTTAGAGGATATGCATAACAAGTCTTTGATCCCCTATCTGTTTCACTGTCACAGGTACTGTCAACTTACTGATTTCTTCCCGATTTTTCTTAAATATCTGAAGAACTTAACATATTACTCCTTTACGATTAAAGTTGTGACTAATGAAATTCATCTTCATATTAATCCGTTTTTTTACCCCCATTTTACAGAATGTTTTCACCCCGGGCTACTACCACAATGTACTGTATTACAAGAGAAAGTATGGTATAGTTAACAAAACATACCACACATTTTGGGCTACTATCTCTTTTTTTTTTTTTTAAATAAAAGTAAATACAAAATTGAAAAAATTAGTTTTTTGAAACATTAATCCCTTCGAGTCTTTAGAAGTTTTTTTTACCAAGTATTTTCATCTTTTTTTAATACAGTTACAGCCTGACGTCTCCTTGTGGTATCAGTTTTCTCCCATTTTGTAGGTGTAATATTTGCCTGACCTTCCTTGTAAATGGCTCCAGCTGTCACAAGCTTCTTGGAGAGTAATGGTGTACACAAATCTTAAGTCACTGCCATATTTTCTATGGAACTGAAGTCAGGAGTTGGACCGAAGCACTCAATGAATTTCACCATCTTTTATAAGCCACTTAAGACAAGTTCTGTCTTTGGCTGGTTGAAATATGAATTGGTTTCCCAGTTTCAGATCAATAATATCAATACTGATGTTTTTATATTAAAAAAAAGCAAGCTCAGTGATATTGCTCCCCCCCCCTTTTTTTTTTTTTAAATGTGTCAATACTGATGTTTTTATATTAAAAAAAAAGCAAGCTCAGTGATATTGCTCCCCCCCCCTTTTTTTTTTTAAAAAAAATGTGAACTTTTTATGATGCCATACTTCAATAAGCAGTGTATTACACAAGAAAACTATTTACACAGCAAGTTACGTAACCTGAACAAAGTCAGACTGAAGCAGCAGTGGGATTTGTCCCAGCAGACTGTCAGTTTCCCAATCAGAGAAGACCACACTACTACTGTTGTCAGAAATGTAACAGCCACATAATGTAGCTTACTGAGAAACAATGATGGGTAAGCAGTTAAACATCCAGGACAATTTAAAAAGGCATAATCATCTCTGGTATTCATATTGTTTAAAATGTGATTTGCGATATTTGCCTAGTAATGGTTTTTTTTGTTTTAGTTTTAAAACTTCTATTCAAAAACAGTGTTAAATATCGCGTGTAACATAAGTAAGTAACATCAAGTAAGTAAACAAGTAAGGAGTAGATAGGAAGTTATTAGGAGGAATATTTAGCAATTATTTTGTAATTGAACAAATAGAAATTTAAAAGCTGTGACAATCAGTAAGTGCTACATAAACATTGTTGATTTAGCTTACATTTAAGACAAATGTTTGTAAATGCCATGTTTTTATTAATTATACCCTCACTACAACTATTAGCAAAGTTCTCAAAAAGTGGAGGTGGGTGAAAATAAAACAAAATTACAGGATGGAATTAGGAGGTTTGCTTAGAGGGGGAAAGGAAGAAGAGACATGAGGGTGCAGTGCCCCCATGGTGGGGCAGGAAAGACTCTTGTTTAAAGCTTTCTATCACATTCAAAGCTGAAAACCCTACAGTAATATTGGCTTTATAACCATAAAATAATAAAATTCCAAAAATTACCTCTGGGATCTGTAGAGCCTTATGATTAGCAGTCACAACTTTAGACAGACGCTGAATGTGTTCCTGCAAAACTCTAGAAGAAAGAAAGAAAAAAAAAAGAAACTTGTCATAATGCTCTGTGTGGGCACTCAGTGAAAAGTTCTATACAAAAATAAAACTAAACAGAAATACCAAAGGAATAAATTCAACAATGTGATAACCAAATGTTTTGCACACAAACTGCAATATAATAAAAATCTTTGGCTCCTTCAACTGCGAAATCAATGACTTTATGAGCAAACAGAATGCCCAGCACAAAAGAAAGTTATTCAAGGAGAATTTAGAAAACACCTCATTTAAACATAACAGGAATCAACAATGTAATTTAATTCAATATACATGAAAAAGGCATAGCTTATATGGATTATTAATTAGAATCTTTAAAAAAAATTAAGGGACAAACAAATGAAAGAGTTGGTAAAGACACCACTAAGTACTCACTGATCTCGTAAACTATCACCATCTTGGTTTGGGTAAAAGGCAAGTTTGAATATTTGATTCATAACACTCCTCTCAATAGCCATTTGTGCATCCTGCAGTTGATCTTCACTTGCATTCTGCCAAATAGTATCTTGAGCCATGGCTCCATACAAATAACGCAAGAAATCTTCTACTGAAGCAGTTTTGTCATCAGCAGCTGTGAACCTTTGGAAGGCTGTTTTAAAATTAGATATAGTTAGCAGTTACCGCTCACATGTTTTGTGTTTTAATAATTTACTTATTCTTAGTTAATACTTTAATGTAATTTACTTATTACATGCAAATAATCTTTTTTTTTTTTATTCACGGCATGTTTTTTTAATCAATTAGTAATCTTAGAAACTCAGCCGTGTAGTTAAAAGCTTGGTGGTTCCCTCCATACAGAACAGTCAAAAGCTCCCCAACATTAATAGTCTCCTGTCCAAGTTCCTTTGTGTAGGTTATCAAAGGTATATTGGATCGCTGTATGGCTTAATTTGTAGCAGCTGAAAACCACTTAAACCAAAGCAAATTATTCTATAAATTACTCTCAATGAGAAGATGACTTTAGAGTACAAAAATATTTTGCAAATAAACTGAGGCAAAAGATAATTTCAAGATGTTTCTTTACAAGTAAATTTGATCAGCAGGCAAGAAGATCATAAGTATAGCAGAACAAAAACCACATTTATTAACATTTACTCCCTTCCTCTGGACAACAGCATATGCAATCGCCAAACCCTAGAATGAATATGAGTGATATTATTGCATAAATGGGAGGCCCAACTGGCTAGATATTCCTAGAGCAGTAATTGGGTTGGGCAGCACAGAAAACTGAACAGGTTTACAACTATCATATTTCCCCTCTGGGTGATATAAAGGAAGCTACCAGAGAAGAAACAAAATCAAGTACATTTTTCACTTTTTCATGCAAGTAATTATCAAACAAGGAAAACAAAAACCCATACTCCCAGCTTTCAAGTAACCAATGTTTTCTCATTAACAAACTCTCATTACCTTTTTTTTTTTTTTTTATATAAAGTATTCTCATAACAAATTAAAGGCGGATTGAGAGTGAAAAAAAAGAATACCAAGAAATGCTAACCGATTCCAGGAAATACAGTATAAGCTAAAGAGACAAAAAACAAAAAAGCCTACCAAATTGCATTAGTTGACTGACTGACTAAAATCATTTAATTGAATCAAAAATATATTTTTTAAAAATAAGATTATATGAATTTTCATAAATGTCCTCAAAAGTAATTAGAATCTATGCTTTTTCTAGCTTTACATTTGAGGGAACAAAAATTTGTTTTTGAATGGGGGTGCACACAATTTGAAAAATCTAGTGACGGTTCAGCAGACATCACCATGTGTTTCTGTTCATCTATCTACTCAATATATTTTAAACCTGCCATTTCCAATTACTTTCAACACAGAATTTTAAATTTTGCCTTTTTAATACTTTCTGGGTTGGTCATTCAAAAATACATCAAAATTGTATTTACTTATGAACTTTTTTATTTTAGTAAATATAGGCTATATGACTGGATGCATTATAGGATTATGACTATGCAAAACAACACGCATTATTTTAAGACTAAAGTAACACTGTTATGCCTAAGATGAATCTGTCACTGCAAACACAGACTCTTTTTAACAAAAGAGCACACAAGCTCCAATTGGACTTTGCAGGACACATTCATGTTACCTCCATGCTTGGCTATACATCCTCTGATGGCAAATTACATTGCTGCATGTGTGAGAGACCTCCTCTTTTGGAAATAAATTCTTGAGGTGTAGGTCCAATCATCTAAATGCTGCCCAAGATTTAAAGTTTCTTTACTTTTAAATGAAATAAAAAATGACTACTTTATTATATAGCCACTGCTGTCACTGCTTTCACAGCTAATGCATGTGTGTCAGTTTTCATGTGTAGTAAGCACGTGTTTGAAAATGTACCACTGTATTCAAAAGCCCAGTTAGTCACATGAATTAAAGGAGTTCTCCATTGATTTAACTGGGTATAACTATTGCCATTTGTTGTGGGCAGGACCTGTGTTTGTGTATAGAGCTTGCCAGGTGCCCAAAGGGACCAACCTGCAGTGAACAGAAAGGCAGTTGAACACACATAGTGTAATCCAAACAAAAATATATCCAACATTAAAATGTATAACAAAAACCGTCACTTCACTTATTATTTCAGTTTGTTTTTAATTATAATTTAAATAGTCAGATTTCAATATTTTAGATATCTCCACAAAATTTAAAAAATGATATTTTCTGGGGAACTCTATCCATTTTCCAGGCAAACACATCCCTCCAGCTTTTCATTTTACACCATTATCATCCTTTAACTTTTTTCAAGGAAAGGGTCATGAACACCATTTGACTCCTTGACTTCAAAGCTCCAGATAAGATAATGTAGCTGGGTGCACACTTCTAAATTTGACTTGTTTAGGGGACTTGTGTGCCTCAATAATGCTTGGAATGATGCTGTCTTGAGATGTGCTCCTATAAGGGTTACAAATGGCAAATTGTGTTTAATGGAGAGAATCTCAAGTTGCAACCAAGGTTGAAGGGTATGGTTTGTGCATTGAACAGTTACAATTCTGCAGTTTCCTAATGATGTCCTCTTGGGCTCATCAGACTATGAGCTCTGTTATACACTGGAACATTTCAATTCCAAATATGAGATCATTGCCCTCTCCTGAAAAAGAGTGGTTTCCTCTTTTAATAAGGGAAGAACAGCTATTCACAATGGAAGGTGGAGATTACCAAGAGACCTGCCACCAAATGGTTGCAGTGGACAGTTTTGTGGACATTATACCAAACTGTGGGGTGGAAGCAAGAATCATGTCTTCAACCCATTTCATGGTATTTCCACTGTGCCCCTCATCAGGAAAAATGTAAATAAAATGATGATAATTAGGTGGTTTAATAGTAAAGGACACATCCGCAAACAAATTCTAATCCTATTTATTTACAGTAAGCAAGCACTTTTATTTTATTGTACTTGATATCATCTATTTCTTCAGTTAAGTTTGTGCGACACTTTCACTAAATTGTATTCACATAAGCAAATGAATTTCCCATTAAGGAATAATAAATTTTACCTAACATTTAGGAATAAGTAAACAAATTATGATGGCATAAGTTATGCAATAATAGAACTACAAAACATTTAAAACAGATGATATGTTAATATGATCATTTTTTTAAAACTCACATAATCTAGAACAGTTTATAGAGCTAATCCCTTTTGTCATACTGGCTTAAAATGTATTTTAGATAGAATTGGCAGGTCATGCTTCAAGGGTTTGACTTGCTAAAATCCATTCAATCTATATTTCAGTCAAATAATAAGGAGCATATGTCTTTACTACTTTACAACACATGAATACTGCAAAATGTAAAAACAAAAACCTAATGATTGAAACTAGAAAAGGTATAATCAATCTTTTGTAAGTAATAACTACCTTCAATAAAGCTTGCCATTTGTTTCTCCATACTCTTCATTAGTAGTCTGACACAGACTGTGGTGAAGTATCGGTTGGCCACCTCCTTATCCCTCAGTACTCTCTGCAGGAGTCTTTCCAAATGAGCCTGTGAGGTCTGGAGTCCCTGACGACATCGAGTCAAGTAAGCAATATAAGGTGCCCGTTTTCTGCAACAGAATTAGGAAAATGACCCAAAGCAAAGGGGGAATGTGTAGGCGTGTGTGTTTTTATTTGTCTACTGTTGAGCAACAAAAAAATAACATAACTTATTGTAACTTATAATAAAAATCAGAACCAGTTTTGGCATCCGCAATGCAAAATAAACCATGATATTAATACCTATTTTATGTTTTTCTGCTGTATTAACCATGAATTTTATACAGCTCCTTCCATTGCAAATAAAATTAAAAGAGCCAGCTTTTTAAGAAAACTGTAATAAACTGCTCAAAAAAGCAAAATGGCACATATTTGATATGCAGCATAAGAAACAAACATCATTCTTTCTAAATCAATATTTGAATAAAGTGCTTGTTTATATACCTGTAATCTTCTGCAATGGCAGCCAGCAGTTTCCGACACGTTCGACTATCAAACCGACTGACACAGCGCATTGTCTCCTGGATCTGAGCCATGAGGTTTTTGTCCTGAAGGTTTATAGCTTCTGCAAGCTGGACTTTCAGGAAACAGACAATCTCATTATCTGAAAGATGGAAAATGGTTCAAAAACCCTTCATTTTAAAACGGAGGTTCTCCTAATGTTTCTAAGCATGCCACTTTATTCAAGTCTTTGTTCAAATGTCAAGTGCTGCCTTATTGTTTTGTTAATTATATCGATGCTTGCAATACCTGCTATGGGTACGTCAAGGTTTGTTTTCTGTCCTCAACTAGGCGAGTAACTTCTGGGTTTTGGACATCTACGTTGAAAGTGTTGTTTTTAGCTTTGTTCTTTTAATTATTAACTTGTGCATAGCATAATTATAGTTTTATGTTAGGGTTTTTAATTCTAATTTGTATTTAGTATATATTTCTGTGCTTAATATATCAATCAGTCTGTCTTTTTGCAGATCAGTTCCTGTCTATTTTGCAAATGAAACCATGTTCTTCACAGCATTCTTCAACAGCTCACAAAAACATAAGATATACTGCAGTACGACTAGGAAAACAAAATTTTACATGTATCCAGACAACACTAGGTACTCAGGCCATAACTAATAAAGGGAAAATTAGCATATGCATTTTTTATAGTTTGTGATAGATAGATAGATAGATGATAGATAGATGATAGATAGATAGATGATAGATAGATAGATGATAGATAGATAGATGATAGATGATAGATAGATAGATGATAGATAGATGATAGATGATAGATAGATAGATAGATAGATAGATAGATAGATAGATAGATAGATAGATACTTTATTAATCCCAATGGGAAATTCACATTCTTCAGCAGCAGCATACTGATACAATAAATAATATTAAATTAAAGAATGATAATAATACAGGTGAAAAAAACAGACAATAACTATTTATAATGTTAAATATTAACGTTTACCCCCCCTGGTGGAATTAAAGAGTCGCATAGTTTGGGGGAGGAACGATCTCCTCAATCTGTCTGTGGAGCAGGACAGTGACAGCAGTCTGTCACTGAAGCTGCTCTTCTGTCTGGAGATGACATTATTTAGTGGATGCAGTGGATTCCCCATAATTGATAGGAGCCTGCTGAGCGCCCTTCGCTCTGCCACAGATGTTAAACTGTCCAGCTCCATGTCAACAATAGAGCCTGCCTTCCTCACCAGTTTGTCCAGGCGTGAGGCGTCTTTCCTCTTAATGCTGCCTCCCCAGCACACCACTGCGTAGAAGAGGGCGCTCGCCACAACTGTTTGATAGAACATCTGCAGCATCTTATTGCAGATGTTGAAGGAAGCCAGCCTTCTAAGGAAGTATAACCGGCTTTGTCCTTTCTTGCACAGCGCATCAGTATTGGCAGTCCAGTCTAATTTATCATCCAGCTGCACTCCCAGATATTTATAGGTCTGCACCATCTGCACATAGTCACCTTTGATGATCACTGGGTCTATGAGGGGTCTGGGCCTCCTAAAATCCACCACCAGCTCCTTGGTTTTGCTGGTGTTCAGGTGTAGGTGGTTTGAGTCGGACCATTTAACAAAGTCATTGATTAGGTCCCTATACTCCTCCTCCAGGCCATTCCTGATACAGCCCACGATAGCATCAAACAATATATTTAAGAATATCTCATTACAGTATATGGCAAATAAATCTACTAAATATGTCAAATTTTACCCAAGTTTGACTTGTTTCCATATTATTTTATCATACGGTATATAAAAGATCTTATATATGAATTTGTTATATAGGATTAAGAAATCATCAGTACAGACTTAGCACCTTTCTAAATTGGTCTCAGAAAACTTCACAGGATTTCAAGAGAATTTTTTTTTTTTTTTTTAAATATTATAAATTATTTTTCATAGAATTTCATTTCATGGGAAAATATTCTTTATTACAAATTTTTTAATTAAATTACTACTTCTCCATGTTTAACAGATGAACAAGATGGGGTATTTCAGCTAATGAAATTGATATAAGTAGAAGTGTTTGAAAATCTATTTAATTAAAAGAAAACCTGTATATTAAGTAAGTACAGAAGCCTAAAATAAGCAAGTTTTAGTTTTCCAGCTGGTCATCTAACATGTCTAAATTTTTTTTTACCTTCAGTATCTGTATGGTCAGGTAGACCATTTCTTGTTGTTGTGTGAGTCATTATAGGAAAGACGACTGAATCAGCAGAGCAAAGTGACATCCTTAGTTTCTTCTTGGCATCACTGTATAAAAAAAGCTGAACTTAATTCACAAATGTCTTTTGAAACTCAGGACTTGCTACACTAAAAATCAATCAATTAAGTGCCAACAGTCTTTCAGTTTTTCAAACCTGCAATTCACATTTGCTTTTCATTGTCATAATTAAAACCAAGCTCATGCATTACACAATTATCGAGTGTGCTTTGATTAAAAATAAATGAAAAATTTAAAATACAGCACATAAAAAAAAGTCCATTTTGATAATGGATAAACACAGGATACAAGGTAACAAACCTGAAGGAGAACTTCGAATCTAATGGCTGTGCTGTCTGGCTTGCAGAATCTGGTAAGTCATCTGCAGAGATGTTTTGTATAATTTCTTCTCTAGGTGAGTCGTGGATGCTTTCTCCTTCAGCAATTGCTTCTAGGTTCAAATGCAGAAATATTTTTCATTTACATTAAAGGTAGAAAAGCGTGGTCTGTGCAATATTGCTCATCTGGGGGGGAAAAAAAAACTTCTAGTGTACTGAATTTATCCTGCATGTAGTACCTAAGGTGATAGGGCATTTAGTTTTAGACTGTGCAATTTACACATGCAAAATGGACATAAAAAGAAAAACAAATATATACATATGTAACCTAGGTGCACTCACATCTGACCAAAAATAAAAATAGACAATAGAATAAGATGGACTCCACAGTAAGACTGCAATTGCTGTCTCTGCATAATTCTGCTTTCAAGCACCACCAGTCTTTGTGATTTTTTTCCCTGCAGACCATGTTACTCCAAGAATTCTTCACTTTATTTCACCTATTCTTCTTTAAATGCCAGATCCCCCCAGAATTTGGAAAATGTATGTCTTTTCTTAGATCTGTCTTTCACACTGAGGATCGAGCATCACTTGACAATCCAAGCCAAAAAAGGTCTTGAAACCCCAACCTCCCCATCTCACCATGTTAAAGTATACTTTGTAGAACTCCAACCTGGATATTGAAAAGTTTTTTTCTGACAATATTAACACTTGAACTGAAATGTTGCTACTGTGTTAACCAGTGTGAGCACTGTATTATTTGCTAAACATCTGGATTTTTTTAAATTAAACTTATTCTATAATGCTTGTTTACTTTGTACTCTTTATGAAAGCACAACACTAAAATATACAGTTTTTTTTGGTTCTTTTGGGTTGAGCTCTATGCAAGATAAATTAAAACACCAGATGGAATGGTTACCACAGCCAAGCATTTACAAATATCAAATTCTATTCTCATTTTTAGTGATTATCAGGATGTAATGGAGCAGCGTTTCTACATATACAGGACAAAGGCAACCAAACTAAAAGGTGAAAAGTGCATTCACATGATAAGAAGAGCGAAGGACAACCACAGCAATACATTTTCCTTAAAATATTGCACATATACTATACATGTATACATAGACACACACACACAGACAGACAGAGGGAGAGGGAGATAGAGAGACAGAAGAGGATGTTTCAAAATATTCACCAGGTCCTTCATAAGTTGCTGAAGTTGTTACTTCACTGGGGCTTGACCTCTTGATGGCATTCCTGTATTTATCTAGAATATCCTCAGCAGCAGCAGCCTGGGCTTGGGCATTCAAACGGGATGAAGACTCATCTACAGAAGTAGTATCATATATTAAATGCAAAGAGTCAAAAAAACAAAAAAAAAAGTTAATGACATTTTCACACTACACTGGAAACCTACCAATATGTGGGCAGCGCTCAGGACATTGATCTTCCCTGTCTTTATCTTGTTTGTCCTTTTTCCTGAACGTAATAGGTGCTACAGAAAAAGACAGGGCTAGTGAGTAACTTACAGATAATGATATAAACAGAAAAATGTTCATACATACAGCATGATTAACACAGAAGTAAAAATGCAAATATATCTAAACTACTTTTCCATAATTTAAAGAATAGCAATACCTTTCTATTAATTACAACATATAGTAGTTTGAATTAGATAACAGAAAGTGCAAATGACTGGGACCCTAGTTAAACTTTCTAGCAGTAAATATAATCTACAGTTATAGTCACATTTTGGCTTTAGGTTATTAACCTCCAACATTCCAGAAAAATTTGACTTTACAGACCAAATGTTACCCAAATAAAAGACTGCTGCAAATGTATTTTTCATGCAAATGCCTAAAAAAACAGCGTTTGAATATATATTCTTCTGTTCATTTTACATTTGGCTGCATTTAGGTAGACACATGAAGTATACCAAGCTCGCTGAATGTGTCCAGTAATAAATTATTACATCTAGATTACACCATCCCCAGTGGTGGAGAGATGGAATAGACACTTACCATGCCCTTTCATAAGCCGTACAGAGTGGATGAAATGTAAAATGAATTTCATGAATTCTTCACAATGGGTGGATAAAGGGATTATGTGGGTAGGGGTAATGTGCATATTTGGTATTTTTTTTTAACAATTTACACAGACTATGACATGAGTGACCAAGATACAAGACTAAGAGAAAAGCATTAGATGACGGTGGTGATAAAGGCAACTTTTTACAATTCATACAACACAGCCAACATAAGTGTGCAAGCAGACAGAGTTAATTATATCATTTGAATTGGCCATTCAGAAATGCTCAAAGAAATGGAGAATGCACAAATAGTTGTCAGAAAAATTCATCCAAGACATTCCATTCTACCAAATGAACTCACTCATTCTTTGCAATTCAGACAACTATTACAAATGGCTCATCCTACCACAATAGGGTAACATCTCATCACAAGTAACCAAGAGGAAAAGTGCATGTGTCTACAAAGTTGCCCACTATGCTGTGAGCCGCAGTACTAAAGCTAAGAAATTGCAAGGGCAGCTACAGAGCAATATCCATTATGGCACTTTTACCTGTAACTTCACTTTCTGTAGTCCAATACAGCACTGCATAAGGAATACAATAAGAGAAAGAAGGTGGCCTTTCAGAAATCATGTAAAGGGTTGCTCTATGTCAAAGTATAGAAAAAGCTGCTTGTTGCTTTACTTCAAAAGTAAAGCATGATGCAGTAAATGAAAAGCCTGCATGAATTAAGTCTGTGCTACTTACCTGAGGCCTTTTACTTGCATGCACATTCATGCAAAAACAAAATTTTACGCTGCATATGAAAAAAACCAAAACTTTCAAAAAAGAAACAGAACTGTCATATTCAGATGTGAATTTTGAATATATTCAAACGTGTATTACAGAAGAAATATTTAAAATTACTCTGAAATGTCTCCAGTCAGAACTTCTGCTGCTTCAGATAGCAAAGTGCAAAATTCTGGGATTCAGATCATCACCATATATTGACACACTTACATTACTGGTTATATCTCATCTTCCCAAACAACAGACTTATTTTTTTTTTTATTATTTTAATAGTTCAAGCGCTACAGTGTGAAGAATGTGTGTAAAATCTCTGAAAGTATCAAATGAAAGGCTCTTCATAAACAAAACACACTTATTGTTACAATATAATGATCGCCAGACTTCAATTTTTCTGTTAAACAAATCTGCAGGTACAGTGTCTAATTTATATATAAGACTAGTGTGACATTATGAATATATTGCTATAAATCTCAAATGGTTGCTTAACATTGCTCACATTTGGGGTTTACTTTCACATTTATATTGGAAAAAAAAATCACAAATTATTTTGCTTCAAGGTTCTTCAACAACCCACAACCTAATATAGCTTTATTGTGTATGATGATGTAAATGATTTTCCCCTTCCTGTTTGTTCTGAAATGTGAGCGAGAGAGAGAGAGAGAGGTTAGGAGCACGCGCTGATACAGCACATTGCCGCACCCACCTCATGACTAATCAACTCAGGATCCCAGATTAGGACCCGAGTGCAGAAAAAAAGAAAAAAAAAAAAGAAAAAATTATAAAAATAAAGCCAAGAGAAATATATAAAAAGGTAGGGAGAACCATTCAAAGAAAATCTTGGGAGCTTAATCAATGATGAATGATAAAATTTTCTAATACTCTACATGTTGTGTATCTGCAAACTAACAATGTTTAAAAGACTGATTATGATCAAAACAGCACTTTATTGATGTATTTGATACTTCCAAACACTGTACCTAAGATTACACTGTACATATGGACACAGGAACTTTTAACACCCGTTAGAATATATTCAAATGAACCCATGCTTTTAATGTAAAATACTTCAAAATAAATTACTGCCAAAAGAGACAGCCATAATTTGAATTATATTGTGTGCAAGATTATCAGTTTTGAAATGTATGTTTATCATTTATGTGTATTAATCTGTAACAAAATTCCTACTTACCTTTTGGAATGGCAGAGACAAAGCGCTTTTTCCACCAAGGTCTGCTCCTATCTGATTTTTCATCATCACTATCTTTCCTCTCTTCTGCCTATACAAATAAAATTATCATCACACAAAATTACTATTAAAAACTATCATAAGTAGACATGAAACCATTCCCACTCAAAGTATTATTTCTCAAATTGTTAATGGTAACAAACATGTTAGAAGCTGTGACCTTAATTTAGGCGAAACCCTCAGAAACACATTAACAACAAAACAACAGAAAAAAAGATGAGCAGAAAGATGTATTAAAATTATGGAAGCATCAAGGGAACTAGGAAGAAAAACTTTTAGACCATGTGTGAGGAAATGAAAACATGGCTAATGGAAACAAAAACACAAAAGGAGAAACAAGCTGCTGTGCATTACATACAAGGAGTTTTTCTTCATGTTTTAAAGCATTTTTTTAAATCTAAGTACCGTAAATATAATAAAAATATCACATCATGAGCATTAAATATATAGTCATTCATAATCCTATAATAGCTTAATGATGAACTTAATTTAGCACAACTATAGGTTTGTAGAATGGGAATGGAACATGTCACCAACCCTAACCCTCTAAAATCAGTCATACTTGCTTGTACCAATCTTTGATGGTTTCATAAGTAAAGTCTCACAAAATTAACCATTCTGAAAATTTTGCTGCTTTAGCTTATTTCAAATCTGAATTATGTATGCATCCAAAATGAGGACAGTGCCTAGAGCTACATTAGATAGATAGATAGATAGATACATAGATACTTTATTAATCCCAAAGGGATATTCACAAACTAATTTTGTTCATTAATGCCCTATTGTTATTTACTCAATATATATTTTTATATTATGAATATAATGCTGTCATTGTCTATAATGATATCTACAGTAATCCCTCGCTATATCGCTCTTCGACTTTCGCAGCTTCACAATATCGTGGATTTTATATGTAAGCATATTTAAATATATATCGCAGATTTTTTGCTGGTTCGTGGGTTTCAGTGGACAATGGGTCTTTTAATTTCTGGTATATGCTTCCTCAGTTGGTTTGCCCAGTTGATTTCATACAAGGAACGCTATTGGCTGATGGCTGAGAAGCTACCCAATCACAGCATGTATTAAATAAAACTCCTCAAATATAGAGGATACGGACGCTCCTCAAAAAACACTGAAAGACTACCTTCACATTGCTCCCTTCCTTGCTGGGCTTACTTGTGGCTGCTTTTTCTGCACGATATGCTTCCCACACGGTGCTTTGCATACTTAAAAGCCCAAACAGCACCTATTGATTTTTGATTGTTTGCTTTTCTCTCTCTCGCTCTGACATTCTCTGCTCCTGACGGAGGGGGTGTGAGCAGGAGGGCTGTTCGCACCCCTAGAGGATACGGACGCTTGTCTAAAAAATGATGAGACTACCTTCACATTGCTCCCTTCCTTGCTGGGCTAACATGCGGCTGCTTTGTCAAGCGATTTGCTTCCCGCACGGTGCTTCGCATACTTAAAAGCTCAAACAGCACCAATTGATTTTTGATTGTTTGCTTTTCTCTCTCTCGCTGACATTCTCTGCTCCTGGCGCGCACTCCTTTGAAGAGGAAGATATGGTTGCATTCTTTTAATTCTGAGACGGAACCGTCACCTCTGTCCTGTCCTGGAGCACGTTTAAACTTTTTGAAACTCTTTGAAAAAGAGACAAATGTTTGTTTGCAGTGTTTGAATAAAGTTCCTGTCTCTCTACAACCTCCTGTGTTTCTGTGCAAATCTGTGACCCAAGTGTGACAATATAAAAAATAACTATATAAACATATGGTTTTTACTTCGCGGATTTTCACCTTTCACAGGGGGCTCTGGAACACAACCTCCGCGATGGAGGAGGGATCACTGTATTTTTTTTTTTTTTTTTTAAAACAGTCGAGTATTTATTGTCTTTTTATATTCTTCTAATGCATAGCCTTGGAGCTCAGCAACTTCAATCTCAAGCACTTTACTACGTATGTTACTTTGTACAATTGCAAGTGACAAATATTTCATTTGATTTGTATGTTATAGACAAAGTAAATATGCTGGCAAATTCTTTTTAAGTGCTAAAAATAAAGTTTGACAATCTGATGTTTCTATACCTACTGTATAAATAAATCACATGCAGTTTTTTTATTTTCAAGTACAGTATACTGCAAAACCTTACCTCTCCTTTTAGTGAATCTTTACTAGGGGAAGAGGATGGTCCTGTAACAAATGCAGCAGAAGTTCCTACTGTAGTGTCTCTCTCTTCATTGGGAGCACGTCTGTTCCAGCTGGGGTCACTGGTGGGCCTTCGGGAAGCAGGCACTATGTCTGAACTCTTGCTCCTCACTAGTCTGTCTGGATAGGAATGACGTTGTTTGTTCTGCTCCAAGTCAACTGGCAGCACACCATGTGGGCCAAACATGGGCAATCTAGCCTCTTGGATTACGGGAAACAGTTCAGGAATTGGGGGATCTGGAGGAGGGTGAGGAGGTCGGGCATAATGAACCTTGGGACGTACAACTGCAGGTGCTAATGACCCTGTAATATGCAAAAGAAGAGGACCACCATTTCAGTAAACAATGAAACCGATATACAATGTACAGGTGCCACATGACTAAAGAATCTATCACTGCTTTTATGAATGAGACACAGAAGTTTATTTCAGATTAACTTTCCTCTAGTTATGTAATGCAATAAATATACATAGATTAAAGAGCCATTAAATAAATTGTAACATAGGGATATAAAGACATACACAACTTTCCTTGTAAGCTGGTCCACGTATTTGATGAAAAAGGCCAGTCAGCTGGCATGCAAGTTCTACCTGTAGCAAGTATTCTTTTTTTTGTTTTACAGCATTTTCTTGTTCACTTTATTATTTTATGTTTTTTATTCACAGATAACAAGCGTAACCATTTTCTTTATTATATGGCATATTAAAATGTTAATTATATATTAAGTGCCTATTTTTGAATAAAGTTAGTGAATTTGTTGCCAAACAAGAATGCTCAACTACAGGAATACTACACTGGGTTTGGCAATAAATAAACAGTTCCATTATCATGACTAGAATGTAACATAATACCAAGTTTAACATAAGTTTTGCTTTTTTCTTTCAAAAGGTAAATTCATGCTGTGAGGAACAATAATTCTAATTATACCTGAGGGGTAGTTGTATATTAGCATCATCCCGCTTCAATGCCACTGACTTGGTGGCCTTTCTCATACTATTATTTATTTTAATTCAGTCAGAGCTATATAGGGTGCAGCTCACTACTGATGTGTTTGGATCAGCTCTGCTACTCAGATACACAAAAAAAAAAAAAAATGAAGTAGGTACCTAAACTATTCAGCCCATCAAGCTCATTCATTTTTTTATGATAAAAGCTACTAGGGTCTGCTGGATTTCTTCCAGATTTTGATGACCCACCTTTCCAATTTCTATCTCTAATGCATTACCATGGCATATAAAACACTGCACTCTACTCAATATTTATACAACTGGAAAGTATGGCAACTAATTTTGTTCAGTTACTGTAAATGATTGTTGCTTTGCACATCATTCTGAAATGTTTATATATTTTATATTATTACAATGAAAACTAACAATTTATTACTGAGCACATTCAGGTACATAAGTTATTCAGTATCTGGAATTGCCTAGACTAAGTCGCACAAATGCTTCCAGACTTATATTTGTTAAAACTAAAAAGTCACAGAAGAGCAATACAAAATTAATTTAGCTCTGCAATAGTTACTGTGAGATGAGGCCTCTATGTTTGTATCAGTGCTGCTAGCCAATATCTGGCATTAAAATATTTCATATTTTAAATATTATTTGAACATACAGCATTGTAAAATGTGTTCAATATTATTCAGTTCTTACATTATAATGAAAAGATTCATCATTGAACTGTATGCTTACAAAAAGAAAAAAATTGTTCAAACAATTACTGCTTAAGGTACAGATGAATTCTGAATGAAGGCTGGTCTGATAGATTTTCTTTTACCTTCACATGTAGAAAGGGGGTCAAACATAGCAAGCAAAGAGTCAGCTTGTGAAGGAGGAGATGTCAAGTGGTGAGAGCCTACAATAGAAAGAGCAAAATATAGCAAGTCAATCATTAACAACATTCTAAAATCTGCTTAATCCAATTTAAGGCTGCAGGCAGTCAGATCCTTCTGGTAGCATTGGGACAAACAGCAGGAGCTAACCCTTAATAGGGTACCAGACCATTGTAGGTGAGTTGGGCCAAAATAAAATTGGTATTTAATCTAACATATCTTTGGGAAATAGGAGGGAAAACAGGAGTGCCTGGTTAAAACCCCATCCCCACACAAACATCAAAAGGGTGCAAGATTCAACCTCAATAAGCTAAACTGTCAAGTCAGTAGTGCTACCAACTGTTCCATCAATCAACCACCCTTTACGTTACATGACTCTTTCACAGAGTACACCAACAGAGGTGTGTATGTATATTATTCATCTTGTTGAAAATGGCAACTGATTGAGCACCAGTTGTTCATAAGACATGATTTTGCAGTAACAAGAGGTAAGGCACAGTGTGTTTAAACTTTAAAAAGAAAAAGCAGTAGTGTCTGCAACCACAAGGTGCAACCAAGACAAAGTAGACCAGCTCCTGAAACAAAAGAAAGTGTACTGAAGATCCTTCCACATGTCTGGAGAAACTCGACCAGGAAAGGAACAAAGCATCATATACACCACAAATTGTAAGCAAATGCACTGGTTTTGAGAACTATTAGCTGTAATTTAGTAGTTAGGACAAAGCCAGCTGATATACTATAGCACTGGTGTAACTATAACTGAAAGGTAATAATAATAAATATAAGTTCTTGAGGAGTACTCCTAAATCCAGTCAGAAGGTGCAGAGCAGCAACTCTCACCCACACCCAAACAACAACCCTGTGTGTAGAGAGACAACCAAATGCTAGTAATAAATGAACCACACTTGCAGGCAATGGAAGTTTCATAACCAGTTAAAGAACTTATCCATATTAATCATGTGAATGAAAGATTAGAAATAATAAATTATATGCCTTTTTCTATAGAAAAAAAAATATCAAAAAAGCTATTTATATATACACATATACACACACACACACAAACTCACACACAAACACTAGCTATGTAAGCCCGTGCTGTAAAAAGCCTGAGGTCCTAGAAACTATTCAAATCGTCAGAAAAAAAATTGAAATGTAGAGATGTCAGGTAATTGAAAGGACTACTCTGGGTATCTCTCACCTAGGAGGATTTATTTCCCCCAACGTGATCATATCGCTTGTGCATTAGCGGTGGGAGGAAAAGTAAAAGGGATACTGTTTTGCCGATGTTAGCGGCTAAGCGAGTTTTCTGTTTCCTCTGAGATGGAGCCCTTACCCCACCTTCACCTCTCACTTTCGGGCCAGACAGACACACACACATACTTCCATGCACAGACGTTTAATATGTATATGTATATTATTCTTATGTTATAAATAAATCGTATTTTATTTCAACAATTGTGTTTGGGTTGTGAAAGTAAGCCTGAGTAAGTAAGCAAAAATGTGAAAGTGATAATGTAGAATTATGGCACTTAATGAACCTTGTTCTTAAACTGTACAGATCTCTTCATATTTCTGTCGTCCCAGCCAGAAAGTGAAACCGATCCTTCACTGAACCTACATTGATATGGCGTCTCCCTTTGTTGGCACCTTGTTAATTATGTTAAATAATTACAAGTACTGCTGAAAGCAAACTGACAATTAACTGAGTGATTAACCCTTCTCTTTTCCTACTATACACAGTTTAATATTTTTACATTTATAGAAATAAAAACAAATGTACACTAAGCAAGAAAGAGCACTGATGTAGTTACCGATCTAATTCTCTGATAAATATTACATGGTCTCTACAATGTAAAATATATTCTACTATATAATATATTCACAAAATCCACCTTTATAAAAGGATAAGTGTCTGTGTGGCTGGCTGTGCATCCGTCCATTTGCTATGCCTCTGTCATTCCAAAGAATGGCACATCACATTTTTAGTAATAAAATGTACTGCGTTTGTTATTCCAATTAGTGCATATCACAAATATATGCTTTTACAAATCTCATACCAAATGGCACATAAAGGAAATATAATGCATATGTCTCTTTTAGGTAGCTAACAGGCTCAATAATGTTCACTAGAAAGTTGTGTATGATGTTCTCTGGAAAGGACAGTCTGCTGACCACCTTTGGTCCCCAAGGTGTTAGTAAAATGGATTCTAAGATGATAACCATTGCATCAGAGCAAAGTGAGTTTTAAATAACTGTCATATATGCAATGAGATATTTATTTATAACCTGGCTGCTGTCTGACAACTGTTCAATAAATAAGAGAAATGTCTACACTACCACCATTGGATTTTCTTGTAAAAACTGACTGCACTCTTTCATGCAAAGGCATGTGCTGAAAGATTCACAATGAGCTAACAGGAGTGTTTAACAAGAACTTCAGTAAGACAACAGCATACACAGGTACTGTTCATAGCCCTTAATTTCCTTTTTTCCTCTAACTAGTAGCCAAAAAATAAAGAAATGCAAACCTTGTCAACAGATGACCATTTAACTCTGGGGTCTCTTAGTTCAGGTTGGGCAACTATTTTTGCTCCAACCAATTTCTTTAATTTCTGCTCATTAAACACTACCAAAACTGTTTCTAAGAGCACCTTCCGAATGTTTCATAGACCACAATAGGGCAATATTTCCCAGACCTTCACTTTATTTTTTTCAGCAAAACACTTGAAAACAGCAATGTATTCTAGACATATAATTACAACTGAAATAAAGTTAGCTGGTCATCTGTTGGTTCACTTTGCATCTCATTATGGCCTGCTTCTGGTTAATGAAAAAAGAAACAAGGGTTCAGAATCTAAAAGAAAGTCAATTAAAATTAAGGCAGAAGAAGTCTAGTCCATTAGCAACAGTAATTGTTTGCTAATTAAGAACATTCCTGGAATGAAAATACCTCTTTACTCCAAGTCTTTATTGATCACTACAAAGGTGTCTAGAGTTGGGTCAGGAGGACACCCAAGTTATCCATCTCTCACTTTCTCAGGTTAAGGGATTAGTGAACAATGGGCAATGGTAACCTTAGGGTCCTTAAGGTTCACCATGCAGTTTCAAGCCTCTGGTACTACTAACTTGTCATATGGCTTTAAAACGTTTAAATTTAAAGTTTTAATAAGTTGTAGGCCTGAACCCTTGCTGTCCTGAAGCTGACATCCCTAACTCAGATTAATACTTGAATGAAACCTTAGGCTGACACTCCCAGTCTGAAGATGTGAGACTAGGAAAAAAAATGTAAGAAACAGGAGCACAATAAATATAAAATGGTTTTATGCTTAAAGTATAAAACAAAATACAACAATTAACAATTAAATCAGAATAATACAAGATACAATAATACTCTAGCTTGTTACCAGCTTTACCTATTAACCACTATATTACAATTAAGTATAATAATAAAGTACAATAACAGTTTTACGATAAATCAGCAGCACTAACAATTTCTGCCCTTCACTTCAGTCTTCATGATAAAACACTCAATTCTTTTGTCTGTTGTCTTGTATGCCATAACGTTTTCCACACACTTGCAGTCCTTTGCACTGCCTTTATTCTAAAAAGGACATTTTGCTCTGGGGTGATGCAGAATTACTATATATTATTTTTTAAATAATTTTATTAACATAGCAAAGACAATAAAAATACATTTGCTATTCTGAGTAATACTTAATTATAATTCTTTATTTTAATTACAATTACAATTAGCCAAAGCCTCAAGGGTCCTATATAATTATTTAAAAAGTAAACATGGTTTGTTTAAATATTTCAGAGCAAAACTCTTCAGTTATAAAACATCTTTGTTTGAAGTGCACTAAAGCTGCAGACTAGGAAAAAGGAACTTATTCCTGTGGTTTTGTAGACTTGCTTTCAAATTTAATTTTTTTTCTTCCAAAAGTTGAATTTCTTTGATTCCTTTTCATATTATCCAACTTATTTGTGCTAATCTCAGATGTTAACTATCGTTTTGAGTGTCACCAGTCCATTTCGGACCTGAATCAATTCTTCGGCGGAGCATTTTCTAGTGTAACAGGAAGCTTATTTTCTTGACACAGGTGTCAAATTGGTCCTATGAGATCTGCCTGGTGAGCCCACCACTGACCTTTGCAACCCTTTTAATTCCATGTAGCCAGTGATGTGCACCACTTCTGCTGCATCAGTGACATGAAGCTGCCTGTTGGCCAAGGGGTTATTATGGATGACCGGCTGAAATTTGTGGTTTTGAAATAAAGTCAGAAAAGGTGGTTTAGAATTGCAGTATTATTCAAGTAAATACTTTCAGTAAAATAAACAAATTTTAGTGTGGATTTATGCAAACAATGATTGTTAGTTGTAAATGCTCCACTGTATCTTTGATTTTAGCAAAATGGTCTTTGGTCCGAAGCAACTCAAGCACCACTGAAATGTTGATGTTTTGGCAAATTTTAGCAAAAAGAAAATGAAAATAAACCTATACACAGGAATTTTCTATTCCTAATGCCCCTGGAACAATCTTAACTTAAAAATTACTCTAACAATGTCCTTTTTCTGCCAAATGGAATGTCTTACTTACCATGTCCAGAATCGTCTGCTTCAGGACTCGTTACAGAATCCTTTCCTCCAAAATCAGAACTGCACTCTGACCTCAGATCTTCAATTTTATTGGGAATGTCCTCTGATGTAGCACTTATCCCTGTGCAAAAGGGTACATTTAATTTTAAATGTTTCACCTTTATCATTTTTCATTAAAGAAATAGGATCAAGCACTATTGTATTCTGAAAAATCTAAACAATGCGATTGAAACAGTAAATACAAGAAATGTTTACAACTAGTCTGGCATTGTAAGTGCTGTCCAGTTTGTTAAACACTAAAACCCAATACTGTTGTAACTTTAAGATAATTGCCAGACTAGTAATTCAGCTTTAAATTAATTGAAACAAGACGAGGTGGATGATCCAATTTATTTTGACCACAAAGATAGCTTCAGATGTGTGTGCTAATTTCTAATGCAACATTTCCATATTGCCATGGTCAGAGTTACAAACAGTTACTTATCATCAATATATTATATACAACCCTGTGATGGGCTGGTGCCGTGTTCATGGATTGTTCCTGGTTTGTGTCCTGTGCTTACAGGGATGAGCTCCAGCTACAATGCAACCTTGTCCAGGGCAAGCGAGTTAGGAAAGTGAGTGGATGGATATCAATATATATTATTACCTGAAACAACACTGAGACCAGGTGTGCTAGGCCGAGAACTAACTTCACGCACATCCGTGTCATCTGAAGTACTACCCAATCCGGAGCAACTTTCAAGTTCTTGCAGGCGTTCCTCCTGTTTCACATCTGGAGCTTCTGCAAGCCATAGAAAACTTTTTTTTTTCCCCCATATCAAAAATGTAAGTTTCCAATTATAGAGGCCAAAAAAAGCAAAATGAATAAAACTTTGCCCAATTACATATATTCTGGCTTTGCTTAATTTGAAGTAATTCAAAAACAGCAAATAAAGATACATTTAATATTTACCATACCTTACTTAAAAATATCAGAAAAACTGCCAGCAACACAACTTTTGACTTTTAAAAAATAGTTATTAGTTAGTTCCTTGATTGTCACAATAAACATTTCTTTAGGTGTTTTTAAATAACATCTTTTACACTTTAATTTCTGCAAGTGAAAAGCTTTAGCTCTATGTATGTATGAGTTTAAATACGTCTTAAATACTGAGCTCAGAGGCAAATATTAAAGAGAGAGTTTATGTAATGGAGACATCATCAAAAATCTCTAGTAAGAAATGAAACAAATAAAAACAACAATAATTATAAAGGAACTTTGCGGTTATTTTTAGTGTTAAGAGTTTACAAAACCCTGGAGCGGTAACTGAAAGATGCATGACGAGACAAACAACATATCTGGGATTCATGGGGGATATTAGTTAATCTCATAGCACTCCATGTACATCAAAACCATTGAACCAATCACATCTGTTAACAAGCTTGCAATATATCTACAGAATGCAACTAATCATGTCAGTTTGGTGACTAATGCTTAATTAATATATCTATATTATGTCTGATTTAACACCTAAAAATTCACCACAAAGATACTCCATGTCTCAGTAAATTCAGTCTGACAGACTGCTATAAGCACAAACTGACAAAGCATGTTCATTTAAAATGCATCCATTAATATCTCAATGCCATGAAGGAGGAAAAAAAAAAAACACACAAAACTGCAGATCTTGCTCATAAAACAGTGATTTAGATAATGGATTGTTGCTGTGTGTACATAATTAAACCGTTGTTCAATTTAAACTTGAAAATGGGAATGAATTTCAATTAACCCGCCTTGAATGAGTCTTATTTGCCTGAGAGTTATGATGCAAACATTAACAAGAAGCATCAAAGTAAAAGCCTTAAAAGCCCATCAGGCTGTTTACACCTGGCTTATGCAGGTGGATGAAAAGCCAGTGCATTGACTAGATGAACATCAGCTGTATGCACTTAGCAGATAAAGTTGGAGGTCTTAACATTTACACTCCAAACACACTGGAATATCGGAAAACAAAATAGGGGAAGATGCCAACAGAGCTACTTGCTTCCTAACTCAAGATTCTACACTCAACATGATGTCATTGTGTCTGGAGCTACATAGTAACATATGTATAGCAAGACAAAACATTTTATTCTGCTGGAATCCAGGCAGGTGGCGCAAGTGCATTGAGAAGTGTGGAGACTACATTGAGAAATGACATTATCAGTTTTGTTAAGGTTCATTCCATTTTCTAACTTTAGCTTGACTGCTGCTGGCACTTTAGTTTATTTAAGCAATCAATAATAATCATACCTATGAGTTTTACAGTATGCACTTACCAGAATCACTAGGCAAGACTTCCACACTCCAGGCTTCACTGGTGGTCTCTGATATAGTGGATCCCGTGCATGCATCAAGAAGCACTGAACCAGGGCCTGGCAAGCATAACAGACTGCCCAACATGTTTTCAGCAGCTGCACCTGCGTACATCACAGCAGGAGAAACCATTACTAAAATAACCCAACGGACAATAAAGCAGGCAGATCTTGTACCAGGATCAATTTAAGTTAGAAACTAAAAATGAATATTCAAGTATTCTTTACATAATGCATAACTTGTAATTCAATAATTATAATTTCACTATTAGAATAAACATCTGGCATCCTTACAGTAATGCTATAATAATATAATATAGTAATAATAATGAAGACAATGTAAATAGCTTGCTATACAGTAAGTTATACACTAGGATTTAATTGTTAATGATTTTCTGTGACTGTATCAATATAGCCAAAGTAAAATTTCAGATTGTGTTGGGCAGAGAGATTTGGGGAGGATATTTGTCCTGCAACAAGTTTTAAAGAACACAATATGCATTTTCTTTTGTTTCTTTTTAAACTCAACATGAACATGACATGTACTCAATACTTTATTTTCATGTAGCTAGAATTCAAAAGTGTCTATTCATAATCTGAGTGGTTTTGATTTAGAAACGCTCTCAGAAATTTGATGCTAAAGGAGATGATGAATTAACGCAGTAATGGGCCCAACCTCCATTACACAGTGAGCAAAAACAAATTTAAACATATCATTCCACAACATTTAATCAAAATGGTTTTTTTTTTTTTTTTTTTAAGTAGAATTTCTATAGAATGAAAATTTATTTCCACACTAGTACTTGTATTAACTTGAGATAGTTTAAAGAGGGTGCTGGACTCTGCCAAGAATAAATTCTGTCTTGCTACTAATTTTCATAGACAGGATATCAGAGTACAGCTGAAGTTTGAAAAATATCCAGTTTGAAGACCCAGTTGCTGTTTGAGGATGATGTTGTCTTCTTGGCCTGATCAGACTGTGACCGATGGAGTGCTTAATTGATATGTATATTGCTGTCAAAAAGAGAACTGGCACCTTCAAATCTAAGATCATGGCCCTCACCAAGCAAAGTGTGAGTGAAGCTGTGGTATGTTAAGGTGACTTGTTTGCATGTGTAAGAAAGGAGATTGCAAAATTAACAGTGAATCGGTTCAGAAACAGCACATTTTAAAACAATGAAAAAGATTGTGAAGGACATACAGTATAGAAGTCCTCAAGTTATGCTTTTGATTTACAGGTCACTCTAGATCCCCATTCTAACCTAAGGTCATAAGCCTTGTGTGGAGACCAAAAGAATAAACAGTTGCTGAGATCAAACTTCATCACTGGGTGAAAAGCTATTTGACACGGACTGGGCCTGTAATTAAGATGCCTTAGAAGGTGCACAAGGCACATTTCTATAGAAGGAGACTCAGAACACCCTGGTGTGATAATCATTCTCAGCACAGGATTTTTGTAGTTTTCTATTGCATAGTTTATTTCTGGGCACTTCACACCTACTGACAGAGTGATCCGCACTTTGGGAAAAGAAAATCTTTAAAAAATAAACTTGTCTAAAGGGGAATAAAAACCCAAATGTCATAAAATACTGGTAGCATTGTAGACAAGACATTGTTATTTATTTTAGTATCTGACACAAGGAAAAAAAATGCTTTGCCTAATATTATATTATAGTGACTTCAGGGTTTTGGATTCTGCAATGTAGCATGGAATTAAAATCTGATCAAGGGTGAACTGTTACCCAGTGTAACTTTTGGTTAAAAAGTATTCATTGCTTCATTAGTGCTTATCAAGTATCTGCTTTTCAATTGTATGGCTCTCACAAAAGTGTAAATAAGAGAAAAAATAAGGAGAGATTCTATACCTTATATATAGAACATCAACGTTTTAGTATTTTATCTGAACTCCACCCAGTTGGTGCTATGATGAGGCTATTACACTAAGATATAAATGAGGGTGAAGCTAAATTATGTTGGAAAAAAGCTTTGTACTTTACTTTTTTTTTTTTTCAAACTTAACATACAAAGAGATTCCAGAAAGATGAAAAGGATGCGTGGAAACAAAGTTAAATCTAAAATACAGTACTATAAAATACTAAGTTATTTTATGTTTGTTTATTTATCTGTTTGCTTACAAGGCACATGCATGCTTTCTTTCAGGTGTATGATTAAATGAAAGGCCCAACAAGAAGTGAAACAATTAGAATTTCTGCCTCATTATCATGGTAATCTTATCAGTAGGATAATGAGGTATTAATGGGGATTTAATGTGCATCTCATAACTGAATCCCTCAGAGAAAACACATAAGGAAATCACTGTAAATTCACTTAATGATGGAAAAGTCCCCAAATGCCATATTCCAAAGAATGAAAAATGTTGGATGCAAATGAGAAAGAACCAAGGTCAATAACGCTGCAGGGACTAAGTGAATGTCAGGGTTTAATATAATGAGAGGAGAAACGTGCCGCTCAAACATGATTAACATTTTGCATGGGGTGGCTTTTTTCTTTGTTGAACAATGGTAAGATTTTAAAAGTAATGGGCAAGAACAAAAAAGAGTCTGGTGTTGGTCTACAATGTAACAAATAATTTGCCTTTTATCATGAACACCGCCTGTACATCATTCCTCAGTATTCAAGACTGCCCGTAAAGACAGGGACATAGATCACCTTTCTAACTGTATCTGCTAAAAATGGCAAAGCACCCAGAAAAATGTTCATGTTATGCCAGTTCATCTGCCAGTTTTACATTATCATAATTACCCATGAACAAGACTCAAGGGTAGTTGATATCTTCGGCTCTGGGCAGCTGTAACGTCTTCAAATTAGGAAAATGACTATATTCATTCAGAACAGGGAACAAATTCTAAACATGAATATGTTAAATATCACACACAAAAACTGTAAATTTTATTGCACATTTAGTGCAATTGCTTGCCTTATTTTAATTGCTACTAAACCATCAAAATTATTGATAACTGAAAACAGTTGTCATGTCTGTGTTTGCTAAACAATTCAATTTATTTTACATAGCACATTACAATGACAGGGATCTACCATAAAATACTAATCTGATCTTTTTCTGAACTTGCTTATTCCAATGTTCCTTTGGTGGAAATTTAATGCCCCAATAAATGTATATTACATCTCCTTGTACAGATTTGCTGTTTTAAGTAAGTTTGGCACGGTTCTGAATACCTGCTACACTAATTTACCATACAAGAAAAAAAAAAAAAAAAAACTCAGCATTTGACTATATCTTTAGGAATCAGGATAGTGGTACCAACTACCACAAATTGAGTGAAGTCAGAATTCATGGTTAATATATAAAATGCAAAGCTGACTGACTCATCCACTCACTCACTCACTCGACAGAAACACTATTTCCTGATCAATTAAAAAGCTGAAATTTGGCAGGACTGTACATCTAAGGTACAAGGTAAGAAAAGTCTTTTCAATATATCAACCCCCAAACATAAGAAAAATTAAATACCTAATAATCTCAAAAATACCTTGACAGATTTGATTGAAATTTGATGAAGTTCTAGAAAAACGAAAATTGTCCGTCACGTATTTTAAATTTTTCTATATTTGCTGGTAATAATGTTGTAGCAAGCGGGGTATTCTTAGACACAACATTCTTTTTCCACTTCTGCACAGAGATATGGGGCTTGCGGTGCATGCAAATGAGTGCTGAGAACAGAAGAGTGAAACCGTACAAACTGAGGCAGTAATCATACAAGGAGCTGTATGGAAAATGAGATGAAATGGATGAAGAAAAGTTAGGTGAAACTCCAAGATGACAAGAGTTAGTAAGTGGCCTCTTTGGGAACATGCAGTACTCCCTATTACGTTGGCTCCTTCTTACTCCTTATGATTCATAACAAAATCCAAACAAATTCAAGCCAGACAGGATTGTTTAGGACTCTTATATAGTTAGACTTCAAAGAACTTGTGGGGTGAGGGTGGTGGTTAGAAGGGGGTAGCTTGGTGGTAAAATGCATGCAATATTACGGAGAACTAATGTGTCCCCTTGCAGGTCAGACTGCAATATGCAACTAAGCTTCGGTTCGTAAAGCTGGAACAAGAAACTGCTGGTACATTGTACCAGCCCAGTTCAAGCCCTGGGTACAACAGAAGCCAGGAGTGATAGCACACATTTGTTATTTTAAATGCATGTACAGCTCACTAAAAGGCTTTTCCAAGGACAGAACATGGAGAAGGTGAATTCTGTACATAGTTCATATTTCTTTTCAACTATACTTACCTGTAGAGTGGTTACAATGTTCAGTTCATTACATGGGCCACGTAAATGTTCAGCCCATAAATGTCAATACTGTATTTAATACGTAAAATGACACCACAATTCAGTGGATATTGCGTCTGTTCTAAACCAACTTAGTACCAAAACTTGGTAAAAATACAAGATAACAGAAAAGTGTTACATTCAAATCTGGCTAAAACTACTATTTTACAGGATCTTTTACAGGATGAAATTATATTTACTGTATATCCAAAATTCTCATTATACCAACTAACTAATTATACCAACAAATTATGTGCTTGAATAACAAAAAAAGTTTCCTCTAAAAGTTGTGTTTTGCAATGACCATCAACAAATGCCAAGGACTACCATGAGTAATGAGCAGAACAGTTAAAAGGTAAATAGCTCAGATAGTTCTTCAACTGATATTTAATGTGTCTCTGTTCATAAAGTTTACACTACTAATCTTACAGGATAAGCTTGGTATTTCTCAAGTGAAAGTATTTCCTTTAAAATCACGGTAGATATTAATTTTCCACTTGAACTTGTTCTAAATTTGTGTGTTTTATAATTATGACAAATATTTTGTTTGTGTAGTTTATAATGGGGCTTTAGAGTATACAAGTCCATAGGTGACATAAACTGGTTTTATCCATCCATCCATCTATCCATCCATTCTCTTCCGCTTACCCGAGGTAGGGTCGTGGGGGTAGCAGCTTGAGCAGAGATGCCCAGACTTCCCTCTCCCCGGCCACTTCTTCTAGCTCTTCCGGGAGAATCCCGAGGCGTTCCCAGGTCATTTGGGAGACATAGTCCCTCCAGCGTGTCCTGGGTCTTCCCCAGGGCCTCCTCCCGGTTGGGCGTGCCCAGAACACCTCACCAGGGAGGCGTCCAGGAGGCATCCTAATCAGATGCCCAAGCCATCTCATCTGACTCCACTCGATGCGGAGGAGCAGCGGCTCTACTCTGAGCCCCTCCCGGATGACTGAGCTTCTCACCCTATCTTTAAGGGAGAGCCCAGACACCCTGCGGAGGAAACTCATTTCAGCCGCTTATATTCGCGATCTCGTTCTTTCGGTCACTACCCATAGCTCATGACCATAGGTGGTTTTATACTTACCAAATATATCCACTTTGAAGCAGTAAAGATCTTCATTTAAAGATGCCTTCTACAATTATCACAGATTGTTGGAACTGTTTTCCAGAGGCAATGATACATTTCTAGTTTGTCTGTTTGCAGTGGCCTTCATGGGAGGAGTTATGACAACCCAATGTCAAATTCCCCCCCCCCCACCCCCAAAACATATTATATTCTGTGTTACTTTACACAGCCTATGGAGCCAGATGAACGCAGAGCGTGGGAACGTAGTGAAAAGAACATAGTATGTTGTACAGAACAATACATCTAAACTGAACCCAGTTCAGTTCAGTGCATTGTATTAATAAAAGCTTTGAAATTTTTGGAATAACCAAGCCACCTATTCCGTGACATGTCTTGTTCACTCATGCATGATCAAAAAAACACCCACTGGAAAATGAAAATGGGCAGAGTAATCAATAGAGCAAATACAGTAAACCAATTATCAATTTTTTTTAATGCATGAGTTGCACTTGAAAAACACCAAGCTTAACCTTTAAGCACACTCAGTACACAGTAATAGCGCTATTAACTGAATGGAACAGGATTAAAATTACAGAACTAAAAACTTCTTATCGCACAACTCCTATAATCTCTTACCAGTAAAATGATTTCTATTTTCTGAAAAACATAAGGGAAAGTGACAGTGTTTGGTTTACATCAGTATGTACCAAGTCCCACTGCTTCATCTCTAACAACAACACATATAATAAATATGAGCACTACTGAAAAACACTAAAACATGACAGGATTTGAAAAGGACTGAAAGCAATGAAATAGCTTGTACACTTTGAAAGTTGTAAATCTCAAGCAGCATGTTAAAATGATTTAATTTTAGTAAGAAATGTGGATCCAAAAAAAAAAAAAAATCCAAATTGTAACTCTATGTCATATTCAACACGACCTATCAGCCTTGCTTCCCTTTCTTTGTGTTAAGAAACTTCTAATTTCACTTTCATGGACACAAAAAGTAGGAAAAAAAGTTATACACAATTTGCCAGCTTCTGCATGAACCACAGTTCTGAAGGAATAAAAATGAGGTGAAAAGTTAGATTATGAAGACTACAAATTCATTGGATGAGAAAACTGTTCTAGAAGCAGCTTTAAAATTTGCCAGTTGTGTAAACTTACTATTATGCAAGTAAATATAACATTTGGAAAATTCTCTATATTGAAAATCAATTTCAATGAGTTTTCTAAAAGCACATATTAAATTAAAATGTAACATATATTACTTGAGGGTAGGGAGTTGAAAAGCACCTACACATGATAGCAATACATTGTAGTTGAGTTGATTTTGGAGATGGGGTTATATCATCAGTTTACACATAAATATTACTAGCAAGCTTTGTGATTCACTTGTCTGCAAGTCTCAACAACATGAATTATATGGCACTGTAATTTGCAGTGGAGATTTTAAAATCATAATGTGATTGGTGATTCACCAAATGCAAAAGGGAAATGTCAAAACAAAGCAACACAGACTTAAAAGCTCATTTATACCAGCTGTGACTCAGCTGGGAGTTAAAATGTTGTTTACTTTGTCACTCATTGTAACAGAAACAGTAATATTGTATACAACTCATTTCAATATTTAGGATGCCTAATTGACTAAATACCACAAGCACACACAGCATAAAAAGCAAAACCAAATAACGAGGATACCTTCAATGAAGCAGCAAATGTAGTCAAACAAGGCAGCCACTAGATGGCAGCTGTTGTGCAAAATTTTACAAGGTCATTATTGAATCTCTATCTACCAAGTAATTTTTGATAATGATACTTTTAATATGTGAAAGAACCGTGTGTAACAACTGATGCTGTACCTCCGAGTATAAAGAATTTATATTTTCCTGCAATCCTGCTTTTCCCAAGGTTTCTTCCATTTTTTCAATATTAGGGGGTTTTTTTTTCGGAAGTTTTTTTCCTTGTCTTCTTAGAGAGTCAAGGCTATGGGGCTGTCAAAAGGAAGGGCCTGTTAAAGCCATTGCGGCACTTCTTGTGTGATTTTGGGCTATACAAAAATATATTGCATTGTATTGTATATTTACAATAACTGAACTAATTTGGTCAAAGCAGTAACTAAATCGAGGTATAATTTGAAATACTAAAGTATACCGAGACCAGGTCAGGTTGGGGAGCATGCACTAGTACAACGAGTTGCCACACCCACCACATGACGAAACAGCTTGGTACCCAGGGATTCTCCTAGGAGATTTGGTACCAAAGGAGTCCAGTCTTTGTCTCAGGTCATTGGACAGCATCCATGTCTCGCAACCTTATAGCAAAACTGGAAGCACCAGGACTACAAATACTTGCTCCTGATATCAGTACAAAAAGATGAAGGTCCACCACACACCCCTTTTCCAGCAACCTCATGATCCCAAACCCCCAACCCTATGCTCTCCCAATCCATCTGCTGACTTCATAGGAAGTCACTAGAGATATGAACGTCGCTGTTGAGGGAAGTAAACCTCTTGAGGAGGTCAACATTCTATCCGCAGACAGATACACTGCCGATGGCTGTGACCAAGAGGTCATTATAAGCCTGAATCTTGATTTTAATCTAGGACACGCACAAGCCCAGACACTCAAGACTCCCTTGCTCAGTCTCTTAAGAGCTCTAATCATAGCCTCCATTGACTCCACGCAGATCACAGCATTATTGGCAAAGTCAAGATCAGTTAATCTTTCTTTACCAACAGATGCCCCACAGCAGCTGGACCCCACAACCCTGTCCAACAACCAGTCCATGCAAGCATTGAACAGAGTAGAAGCAGAACAAACCCATAACAGACCCCAGAATCAACTGGGAAAAACACAGAGGTTCTGCCTCCACTCTGCATCTCACTCACAGTACCAGTGTACAGGCCGGCCATGATATCCAGCAACTTCAGGGAGATCTTGTGAACTCTCATGTTGTCCCACTGAGTCGAACGCTTTCCGAAAATCGACAAAGGCTGCAAAGAAACTGCCACTATTCGAATTTGTGCTCCATGAGAACCCTCAGTGCCAGGATGCGATTGATGGTAGAATTCTTGGGCATAAAAGAAGACCGCTTCTGTTGCTGGTATGTGAGCAAGTGATCACAGATCCTATTGAAGATGACCCTAGCAAGAAACTTACTCAGCACTGAGAGCAGCGTTATCCTCATGTAGTTGCCGCAATCCAGGCGATCACCCTTCCCTTTCCCAACAGGGATGAAAGTCCAGTTTTCCAGTCAGTTGGGATGACGCCTGTCTCCCAAATGGAAGCAACGATAGCTTGTAATGCCAGGAGGATAGCCTTGCCTCAAGCCTGGAGAAGTTCACCCTAGTTACCCCACATCCCTGCAAGCCTTCCCTATCATCAGCTGGTTCACCACCTGTGCAATCTCAGCGAGACTGCATTGTTCCCAGCTAATTGGAGGATCAGCCTAAAGAGCTGTGGACTCAGAGATTTCCAGTGCCCTAGCCAGAGGATCAGCTTTAAACAGCTGCTCAAAGTAGCCAGGCCAGCGGGTAACAATTGCAGTGTGATCCATAAGGACCATTCCATCACCCGCCCTGATTGCCACTCTCTGAGGAACAAAGTTGGATGTAACCAATGCTTTGATTCATCTTTAAGCAGGATGTGTGTATTGAGACATATTGAGACCAAATTTAATAATTACACAGCATAATATTTCCTGAAATGTCCCTCCATAGAGATTTATAGTAAGCAGTAAAAATAATCACAATGGGAGATAGACAATTTTTATTAATTTAAAATATGGGATGATTTTTAAAAATGGACTGGGAAAAAAAAACCTAATCCAAACAGTATTATTAGTCTGACATATGAACAGGGAATCTCGTTATATGTATATAAAAACTGAATACAGACACTTGCTGTGACACATACTCGCACCAGGTACAAGAGACCATTAAAAATGTACAACCAATAGCTCTCATCTTTGATGTGTTCTCTTTATATAATTTAACAACCAACAGTAGTTGTTCCTAACATGAATTAGACTCGAGCTGTTGAACCAAAGAGAACAGCATGTGCTCAGAACTAAACAAAAATCATTTTCTAAAATGATAATCTAAGGTCATACAGTACCTGCAATTTCCTGTAGTCTATCTTCGTCGATGTTGGGGTCAAAGTCGCTGCCCAAAACATCTGTACTCCATGTTTCACTTACAGTCTCAGAAATATCTCTGTCGTCTGTCAGACCCATCATGTCTCTTATTTCAAATTTTCGCAGCTTGTCATCCAGATTGTCTTGTGTGGTGGCTAAAGAAAACACAAAAACACTATTTTACTCAAGCCAAGAATCTAATAAAAAAGTTGTTTGTTATTAATGTAAGCAACAACCAACAACTCAAATATTGAATAACTAGGCGATTCCCACCCAAAACAATCAAACAAAACTAAATAACCTTTGTGAGGTTTTTAAATCGACAAATCTGCTTTCAGCAAGCAATTAGCTCTGCCCATGTTACAAGTAACTTTTTCAGGCATCTGACTGACCCGCTGTTTTTTTTTTTTCTTGTGCTTTCAAACTTGCCTTGCAACTCCAAAGCTAAGATCATTGCAGCTAAAATAAATAAATGAAGCAGTAGAAAAAGCAGACAAGTGCGGTTTTCAAAGTGCTCTTCAAACACACAAAGTTGCTGTGGCACCAAAATATCCAGCTGATTAGCAACCATTTGTGGTCATATTACACAATTTATTCAACCTTTTACTAGATTTTTTCTTAGTTCATTGCTGGATGAGAATTTTACCCATTTATTTTATTTGTCAATGAAGATAAAGAAATTAAATTTGCTATGGTTACAGTATGTATAGGTATGTATTGTTATGTATAGTTATATGCATTGTTTGGTTATGTATAGGGCGGCACGGTGGCGCAGTGGGTAGCGCTGCTGCCTCGCAGTTGGGAGATCTGGGGACCTGGGTTCGATTCCCGGGTCCTCCCTGCGTGGAGTTTGCATGTTCTCCCCGTGTCTGCGTGGGTTTCCTCCGGGCACTCCGGTTTCCTCTCACATTCCAAAGACATGCAGGTTAGGTGGATTGGCGATTCTAAATTGGCCCGAGTGTGTGCTTGGTGTGTGGGTGTGTTTGTGTGTGTCCTGCGGTGGGTTGCCACCCTGCCCAGGATTGGTTCCTGCCTTGTGCCCTGTGTTGGCTGGGATTGGCTCCAGCAGACCCCCGTGACCCTGTGTTTGGATTCAGCGGGTTGGAATATGGATGGATGGATGGTTATGTATAGCCTTTATTTACAGTCAATGCATCATACTTTGATTTTTTTTTTTCTTACAATACATTACATTTTAGGTTACATTTTTCAAGATAAGTATTAAACATTGAAGTACTATATTGCCCTAGCTTTGTACATGAAGATTGCCTGGTCTGATTGGTAGGGTTAGGGCTGAGCGTTAAATGCTAACTGATCAAGTGTAATGACATCCTCTAAGGAATATTTCCGTCATCTTGTTAAATCAATGCCTCCAAAAATTCAGGATGTTTTTGAAGGTAAAGGATGTACTAACTAGTATAATTTTGGTTTACCTAAAAAAGTAGCCACAGAGTGTGTGAGTGTGTGTGTATGTGAATGTGAACATAGAAATTACTAAATAAGTCAAACAAGCACTAATCATAAATAAAAATCTAAAATTACTAATTGCAACAAATACAAATTATTGGCATATATTTAAATGTTACTTCCATCCTAGACCTTTAATTTTTACAAAATGAAACATGCATAACACCTTTTTAACCCAAACATCTCATTTCCAGACAGCTTACATTAATTAACCAGCAGATCCTATTTAACTTATGGCCGCTGTCTTACTGCTATTGTTTATTATAGCATGGAAACCCGTTTAGAAATATTTTATATTCACTTACTCAGCTCGAAAATCAAAACAGTAAACACTACAAGATGGAAAGAGTGTTTTCCATCTCTTAAGAAATACAGGCAAGATTTCCTTGGATGTTATATTTTCTATAGGAGTATAATGTGGAGAGTCCACTTATAGTCAAGTCTTAGTACATCTTAAATCACAGTAGCATTTTGGAAACCCAAGTAGGAAATACACAAAATACTGTTGACCATCTTGGAATGTTAGCAGTGGAAGTTTATAAATCTATGTTGCTATAATAATGGACTGTGAATAGGTACACATGCAAAACAAAGGGAAAAAAAGATTTTTAAATAAAAGTTATTTCCATTAATCCTTTAGCTGCTAAGACAGTGATTAAATTATTAAAATAGTTAACAATTGGTCTCTTAGATTTTCTTTAATGAAATTCCACTAATTCATCCCCGCAAGATTACTACATAACCGAAACTTTCACTCTGTTAAACAGTTTATTGGAATGTAAAGAATAACATGCCAGAGGACCAATTTCTGGGTCAGCTTCAATTCAACTCACTGACAAAGGTTAACAATTCAATAACTAAAACAAGAGTGTACATATGCTAGATGTCTTAGATTTTTATTACTCATTTGAACTTACAAGAATGCTAAATGGGTCATATGAAGGGCACTGCTGAGCTCTTTCTACAAAAAAAGGACCTTGACAACATCAGAAGACAGAACTTAACTACATGAGTGAATGTGGGGTTACTGATAGTGGGGAAGCCCAAGAGTAAGTAGAAGAAGATTGACACTGAGCATCCGAATCAGTGGGAATGGTAAGATGTATCCTGCTTTTTACACACTTGTATTTTTATGCACATTGACAAAAAACTTTTGCAAAAAGATCCCTGATTTTTTTCTCATCCGCGGTCTAGTGCCATTTTATTCCTCCTTGTTAAAATATATACAGGATACATTCTTACTGCCTTAACAAAATCATTTTAATAGGCTGATAATTAACAGGTGTGTTAACTAGTCTGACAATAAATTTTATAACAACAGGGTCGAAAGTGGAGGAGGACTAAAAAGCATGGCAGAGGCACACAGAAAAAAAATGGTTTAAATAGTCATTCCCAATCAACACTTTTTTAAATGAAAAGTGGGTAACATGCCATTGTAGAGTAATAAAAGAAGAAACCAAAATGTGTAACACAGTGACGAATTAACTTTCTTCTTCTACTTTCTAAATAACATGAGAAGTATCCTACAGATGTAACATGGCTGACTTCACAAACCTTGCTCATGTTCCAGAAGCTGTAATGCTTCCACACCATTGCTTCCTGAAGGACCAGCTCCTAATTCTGAAACAGACTCTCCTTCAAGATCCAATGAAGATACAGAATTTGAACGGTTTGAAGGGCCTATAAAAACATAAATGTCAAGTTAGGTTAATGCCCTTGTTCTATTTCCAAATGTAAGCTTTGGTAACCACACTGGCCCGGCACCTTGAAATAATTAATGTGTCCAGTTATAATGCTATTAGCCTCAAAAATAAACTATTTGGGCTATAAATTCATCTTATTAGATTTAAAAGGTTTAGTTATCAAATGCCTATTTGCAAAAATAAAAAAAAATGAATTATGATAACTATTACATGATGATGTAAACATTTAAAAAAACACCGAAACCCTGAACTATAGAAACAAATGCACCGACAGGTGCTTGTGGTGTATCAGCTGTGACAATTATTTCTTGACAATATGTGTTTAAAACTACTTAATATGGAATTTTATAACTCCTGGCTACTTGCTACGGTTATTTTTGATAAGCTGTGACAGTAAAGCATAAAGCATATACAGTAACTTTTTAAGAAGTACAGAATAAGAGCTTTATATTAACAGCACAAGTTGAACCATCTCTTATGTTTTGTACCGTAAGACACAAAGTTAAAGACTTTCATGCATAGAATTTAAAACAATATAATGCTATTGTGAATGTTTTAATATACGAATTACAGTATCTCCAGTATTATTACAGCATACAATTATCTATTTTATGGTGTTACCTTGCAATGTGTTTGAGTGTCTTGAAAGACACAAATAAATAAAATGTAGATAAAATTATCTTCTTCTAAACTACTACTTCTTCTAAACTAAGCCTGAAAAATGCACTTCGCATTGACAAGTTACCAATAATATCACAGTTTTCAATCAATAAAAGTCTAAACTGCGTACAGCTTAAATGCAATAATTGGAGAAGATTGTCATTGAGCCTTAACCGGGATTTGAACCTAAGCCTTTTCTGTTAGCAGCTTAAGTGCTCCACCTAGAGGTTTTGTAAGCTACTGCAATCAAACTTCTGAAAATTCTGGAAAAGGTGCAGTCTGCTACAGCCAGTGAACTACAAACAAGTGTATTAGTTGCACATTTTCAATGACTACATTAGTATGTAATAATTTCATAATTTCCAAACTAATCTGACAGATTGCTTTTAGTAGAGTTTACAATTACTTTATTAAAGTACGCGTAATAGAGGCAAGCAATTTTGATGCATTTCGATTGACGTGCTCGGAGAAGAAATACTAAATTTCTACTCTCAAAGATTTTTTACCAATAAAAGCACAGAATATGACCTTTTTTTTTGCAGACTGCTAGTAAAGAGGTTTTACTAAACAATATAATGAACCTGCAAAGCACATGTTTATAAGAATTAACGTATAAAGAAGGGAATACCTTAATAAATAAAGTCAATAATAGGTAGAAAATGTATGCAGGACTAAAAAGTATAAGTTAAAAGGAAGAGACACACAGGGGAATACCTTAATTTAAGCAGGCAAAGTCTAAATGGTGATCCAAAATGTAATCAAAACTAAAAATGGACTAAAGTGAATTAATGTCTTGTGTAAATAGAAACACCAGTCATAAGGTGATCAAGCACTATAAATTTAAAAAGGAATGCACTGGAGGCCAGCTCATGGAGAAAAGTGAAAGATATATCCACCTTTTTGAGACGAGAAACATTTTTTTTGTTTATCATGGCTTCAAAGAGTGTCAAAATGTTGCATGTGGGTCAGACATTCAAGTAAAAATTTCGCTGTACCTGCAAATATATTCTCCAACATGGAAAGGTGGAACAGTAAAATTTCACATATTATAAAACAGTTTTTAATAAAGAATTTAAAATCTGTGGAATCAGTTGCTTAACAGTAATAAACAAAGCAGCACCTTGGACAAATTTGATGTTTAGGAAAGACTAACAGGAAACTGAATTGATAAAAGAGAATGATATCAACTGTTACATTGAGGAACTAACCTTCAGATATTCCTTCTAGGTTGTCACTGCACAATGAGAAACGCAGTGTCTTGTCTGGTTTGCCATGAAGTTTGGTGTCATCCACTGGAACCTCACCTTGTGCTCCATCACCCATGTGCATGTTCAACACCTGGTGTGAAGAAAGGAGTCAGGTGAACATCTAAATACTACCGGTATGTAATTACAATACCTTGTGGGCCGCAGGTACAGCCACACTCAATCGAACATTTCTACAATGTTAAAACTAAAGGCAATCTGAAAATTGCAAGATAACTGCATCCATCCATCCATTATCCAACCCGCTATATCTTAACTACAGGGTCACAGAGGTCTGCTGGAGTCAATCCCAGCCAACACTGGGCGCAAAGCAGAAAACAAACCACGGGCAGGGCACCAGCCCACAGCAGGGCGCACGCACGCACGCACGCACACACACACGCACACACACACACACACACACACAAGGGACAATTTAGAATCACCAATCCACCTAACCTGCATGCAAGATAAATGCAACAAATAAAAGTTGACATAATACAACATGTAATTGCTTCAGTTTATGTTTGTCCGGCACTGCCGGACACACCAGTTCTCGAAATTCCTGACATATGATTAATTCTTGACAAAACTATACATTTTAGAAAATGTTAAGAAGCTTAAAATGAAACTGGGCTTCTTTTAGAAATTAAGCTAGTTTTTAATATCTATTTAGAAGAAATATTGTTGCAGACACATTTAGAATTTACTGGATTACAATGCAAATTAATTATTATTACACAGAGTACACTCAGGGTGCTCTTAAGCAAGCTGTTTTAAGATTTGTAGTTAGTTGTGGAGTCTTTACATTTCACTGTATATTCAAATATAATTGTAGATTATTCTTGACAGTAAAGAAACAGTATCATATATACGTATAGTATCAATACAGGGCAGTACAAGCATACATACACAGTATATTACTTATTCAACCTAAATTGTTGACAGAACAGGTTAAAATCATAAAAGGTGATTTTACTTAATGTAACAAATACACAACAATAAAAGAATTAATTTAGCCAAAAGCTTCTCTCTTCATAGAACTCTTGAAAACACCTAGAATTATTTCAATTTTGTTAAAACGTATTATCTTAAATTTTGACTCATTAGAATCTGATAATATATGCTTGAAATGATGAATACTTTGTTATGCTGTTTTAAGTTTGCATTGATCTTATTGTGAGACCTGGGGACCCGGGTTCGCTTCCCGGGCCCTCCCTGCGTGGAGTTTGCATGTTCTCCCCGTGTCTGCGTGGGTTTCCTCCCGGCGCTCCGGTTTCCTCCCACAGTCCAAAGACATGCTGGTTAGGTGGATTGGCGATTCTAGATTGGCCCTAGTGTGTGCTTGGTGTGTTTGTGTGTGTCCTGCGGTGGGTTGGCACCCTGCCCGGGATTGGTTCCTGCCTTGTGTCCTGTGTTGGCTGGGATTGGCTCCAGCAGACCCCTGTGACCCTGTGTTCGGATTCAGCGGGTTGGAAAATGGATGGATGGATGATCTTATTGTTTCTGAATGATGCATTCCATTTACGTATAATGTATGTACTAATTTGCACAGTACACCAGCTATTTATGCTGCTTTCATGTCCAGTGCTAACTTGTAAAAAGGATGTTAACGTTAGGGTGACTTTCCTAGTTAAAGAAAAAGCCTGTCATAAAACACACTACTACAATAATAAGAATAATAATACCACCTCTCACACATGACGAATTTTGTTTGATAAATCACAGGCAATAGCCAGTGTGTAGTGAAGTCATTGTGGCAGAATAGGAGAGGATAGTGCATTTCATTGATGTGCAAGTGTTTTGTAGGCACACAATACAATTTATTTTTGTGTAGCCCAAAATCATACAAGAAGTGCCACAATGGGCTTTAACAGGCCCTGCCTTTTGATTGCTCCCATTCCCTCTAAGACGACAAGGAAAAACATGCCACCAGGAGGAGGAAATTGTGGTAAAAATTTTAGTGTTAAGCTTACTCCTTAAAAAAAAACATGTTTTATACACTGTAAGTTAAATTCAACTACAAATTAACTAATCTCAACCACTTTGAAAAGGCAGAAAAATGCATGTGGGAAATAAAGCTTAAGTTTTTTATAAAAATTTATAAGACTACTCTATTTACGGGTAGGAAATATTCTATAGACTCTTTAGACATGAGCTCCAAACAAAACAGCTGTCATGTGCTGCTGAAACACCATCTTGTTATTCTCAAAATGCTATAAGGTATCAACTCTGAAAGCCACTGCCTTTCCTTGCACCTCTAAATTAAGCTGCTGTATACTTTGTCAATTTCTTTATGTTGTGTTTATATTGCTATAAGTGCTCCATAAGGCTTGGCACCTTATCCATGGATGGTTCCTTTTGCTGCATTGATACCATAGCTGCTGGAAGAGACCACCATTTCCCTTAGGCCTTTTAATATAAATGTTTCTTTGGCTTTAACTACTAATGTGACATAGATACTTTTAGCAAGGTAATATATTTTGATGCTGCTTTATTATCTCTTGTGTATAAAAACAAAAAAACAAAACACGCCTGTAGCTGATAAACTTTCAGCTAACCAGTTGAATGTATGCACTTCATAGGTACACAAAGGACTGTCTAAGAATATGCTAACGAACAGCACTGGTTTAATGCCAAGTTTGTTCATTTATTTTGTACAATGTAAATGAAAGATAAAGATGCATTATAAATATAAACTCTATAAATAGAAAAATGAAAAACAGCACAGCCAAATATGAAGTAGCAACACAATAAAGTGATATGCTATTACAATTTTATAGTTCCTAAATGCTGCGTAAATTTCACATTTCCCTCAACTTCTCTATGACTCCCTGGAAAGCAACATTTGCAAAACAGGTAGTACAAGTCTGGGCCTGCTGTCTGTCTTTCTTTGGATGGAGAGAACCAAGGTACTTGAAAAGCCATCAGGTTTCCATTTTTTTCAAAGTTCTTTTCATTTTAAAACATTTAAACATTCTTTAAAATAATTTTTTTTACCACTGAAGTCTCTTATAATTGGATCACTCAAGCAATTATCAGTGTGCTTTTCCCAAGTCATTTTCTCAGCTTGTTTACACACAGTATATGGTTACTAAGGAATTATTCAGAAACATTATTTGGTCATGATCTAGAAAGCTGCTGGTTCTATCTTTAAAAATTCCTAACCACTGATTTAAGTACCATGAAGTTAATAGTAAATTTAGGGAAAAGACTACATGAGCAAGAGAGGTTGGCCAACAGTCTATTGAAAATCTTGTTTGCAGATATTTACATTAACCATTTGTTTTGCCATCAGTTGAAACAATTCTACTAAATATTGCTACTTTATTTAAATTTCTCGTGTTTTTTTTTTCTTTAAACCCAATGTTATTTTTTCAATGAAATCCCTTTAATTCAAGCTTTAGTTGAGCACACTTTAAAGATGTGATTATTGCAAATAAAATCACACAACAGCACTAGTAATCACACTTCATTTTAACCCATGTTCATTCAGTGTCCAATGAGGGAATTCTTCCATTTGTCTCAATCATCTTCTGTCGTGTGCTTTTGACATTTAATTTCTACAAGCAATTTGGACTACTTTGTCAGTAAAGAATGGGTTTGTTCACATTATGAGGTGCTTTTTATGTAGTTGTAACCATTCCAGTATTACCTTTGTCAACTGCTAACCATCTGGCATGAGTAATGTGTTCTAAATATATTAAAAAATACTACTGTTTACAGTTGATTGAATAATCTTTTTTCCAACTGTATATTTCAGCATTTCCTATGCAGCATCGAAACTCATTGTCTCTCTGTATTTAATTTAAGGAACTGAGCATTTAATTGTTGGTTCTGTAACAAAGGAATTAATCATTGCTTGCAAAAATGTCTAGGTGTTCAGTGTCTTACTGATGGTAAATCTGAGGGGTCAAGTGATGCATTACCATGTGTGGTGCACTGCACAAGTCGTACATTAATGAAAGTTTGGTTCAATATAAACTCATCAATGAAATCCGGGCATCAAGACTTCCAGATGCAGATCAAATGATTCCAATACAATTACTTATACAGTTGGACTTGCAAGAAAATGAGGCCAAACCACAGTAATTCAATTCCCCATTTCTGAATCATGTGTCTTTGCTACATAGCCTCCTTGAAATACTACACCCATATTTAGGGGTTCTTCTTCATGACCCAAAGATGGCAGAATAATCTTGGAGTCCTCTTGACTCTAAATTGGATTAAGCTGGTATAAGAAAGTTAACACCCCATGATGATGTGTATTTATGAATTAAGGGGCACATGAAATATTGAAAAGGAGAAACAGTGTGGGCTCTTACAGACTGTACTGGTATTGTTCTAGGCAAACTAGATTCACTTTGGAGAGATGACAAAAAAAATACTTCACTGATGACAAGATTCTATGTTACTTCTATTTATCAAGCATTCAATAACTTAACAGTATGGCAAGTAGCACAGAAAATTCAATGTTCAAAGGAATCTTCAAACAGTATACTGCATGAGAATTAACAGGCTCACCAATATGACACACACCTTATTTGCATAAAATGTATACATAACTGTGTAAAGAATACACAAATACTACCACACTAAAAATCACTGATGCCACCTGGATGAATCAATAAAGTTGTGCCCACACTCCATAAGCTTTCCAAAAATAAATTTCACTGGATAACAATATTCAGAGCAATAACTGTACAGTTTCTGCCCATGGGTGTAGTTACAGTGTATTGGCACAACTGAGGAAAAAAAAAAAAGAAGAGATGCTGCCCTATTAGTGACTGTACATAAGAAATGACACTGAAAGTAAATATTATTTTGAGGCCAAAAGTAAATTCCATAATTTGGATAAATTTTGATTTTAAACCAAACAATAATGGGGAAAAAAGAAAACTCCCAGCATTACTTCAAAAAGGTATTTGAACTGTCAAATAAGAGAAATTTGTGAACACACTTAAAGCTAAATCACCCCAATGCTTTACTTTGTTGATGCCCCCACTACTTTGTCGTCAGCCTCTTGATTCACATTCACATACCTTTTTAAAGTGGCTTATTGTAAACCTGTTATGATTCATTTTTATAAGCAGTTACAGCTTGTAGCCTTTTGTGTGTTATTTACAGGCAGCCATTTGTAGTGAAGTAAATTAAATAAATAAATCACACCATTCGTTTAATTAGAAAAAAGAACCCTATTCTTCTGTATATTCCATAGGCCACTGTTGGTGTAATAAAAAAAAATGCTGTTTGTTTAAATAAATATCAAGCTATTTTTAAACAAAAATTAATTTGTTTAAAATTTTACAATTGACCATAACATCATCTTTATTTTCCCTCATATCCATAAAATCCTCACCTGGACAATTTACTGCAAGTATTTAATAGTTATTTGAATAAATGGAATTAGGCAAACCCCTAGCTGCAAGCTGGTCAAACATGCAGACAAGAATTTCACTGTATTCCATACATGCAACAATAAACTTGACCTTAAAATTAACATGCAAGCCCCAAGCTAGAGAGAAGAGTCTGGAATACCCAGAGTAAATTAATTTTGAAATCGGGCCATACAAATTTCACACAAATCTAAATGGTGTTCCACTATGCTGCCAGTCTAAATTTCTGGAATATTCAGAGAGAAACTAATCTGAAGTATGTTATGCTTGAACTGCCAGTAACCAATATTGGGTAGCAATAAAAATTAATTTAACGTGACAGTGTACTTAATTAGTAATGTAAATATCGTAATATACTTTGTACGATAGTAAAAATAAATTTTACACAAATGTAGTACATTTACTTAGTAACAATCTGTTGCCACTTCAGTCAATTTCCCCAAAGACTTCCAATTAATAATTACGACTTTGAGGTGAAGGACAATTTAAAAGATCTTTTATTGGTTTATGTTAGCCTCTTAATAATGAAAATTGTAAAACTTCAAGAAATAAGATTTTGAACTCACAAACGGAGACAGACAGACACTTTATTAATCCCAAGGGGAAATTCACAAAGTTAACTACCTGAATAGACGAGCCTCGGCATGTAAAAATTAAATGGAAGCATTTGTAATTACTTTGTTAATAAACAAAGGGTGTGTATTATTTTTACATTTTGAAAACTGCTTTAAACATACTTCAGGGTGAGTATAATGTAGGTCTGACTTGAGCAGTACCTCATTTTCTGACATCATTCCTGGAGAAATTTGTGGTGCTGTGCCCAAAGAGATAACAAGGACTTCCTCTGGCAAAAGGTCCTGGATAGATTCCTGCGAGCTAGCTTCTTGGTCTGGTTGCTGCTCCAAGGCAATGTTGGATTTGCTTCTGCTCCGTGAGGCTGCTAAAGACAGAAAGCGTTGAGAAAGAATATCAACATTAATTTTATCATATTATATGGTATAATAGCAGTACATCATAAAGTGGTAAAGTGCCATTAAATTAAACATGGAGAAAACTAGACAAGATATTGCAATACGCTGGTCAGCCATATGGGACTATGAAGCAAAATCTGGTACAGGCCACATGACAACAATGCAGGATAAGTCAGTAAGAGCAGAGCAAGGATATTGGGGGGGGTGTGTGTGCTCAAGTCACATTTTATTGTTGCAAGAAAATTATATCACTTTGTTTAGTCAGAAAGGCTAAAAAAAAAAAAAAATAAAAAAAATCAACCAAGTTGACTAACCTAAACTGTAACTGTGATTTATTTCTAAGGGGGAACTTTTTATTAATTTCTCTACACTATACGGTCTATTTCGTGGAAAAAACATTTTGACATACTTTAGGAAGCAGTAGATACTCATGCAATATTGGTTTTCAAGTGTATAAGTAATGTTTTCCTACCCACAATATATCATTAGTGTATTTTGCAGGATAGGATAAGTACACTTTTACTCTTCTAATAATACAATCCCAATTCCAAAAAAGTTGGGATGCTGTGTAAAATGTAAGTAAAAATTGAATGCAACTATTTGCAAATCTCATAAACCCATATTTTATTCACAATAGAAAACATAAAATATATCAAATGTTTTAACTAAAAATTGAACAATTTTAAGAATAAAGTCATTTTGTATTTTATGGCAACAACACGTCCCAAAAAAATTGAAAGAGGGCCATGTTTACTACTGTGTAGAATCCCCTCTTATTTTAACAACAGTCTGTAAACAGCTGGGAACTGAGGAGACCAGTTGCTGGACTTTTGGGAGAGGAAAGTTGTCCCACTATTGTCTGATATAGGATTCTAGCTGCCCAACAGTCCTGGGTCTTTGTCATATTTTTCATTTCATGATGTGCCAAATGTTTTCAATTGGTGAATGGTCTGGACTGCAGGCAGGCCAGTTCAGCACCCAGGCTCTTCTACGATGAAGATATGCTGTTGTAATAGATGTAGTATAGCACTGTCTCGCTGAAATCTGCAAGGCCTTCCCTGAAAAAGAAGTCATCTGGAGGGGAGCATATGTTGCTCTAAAACCCATATATATATATATATATATATATATATATATATATATATATCTTTCCACATTGATAGTGCTTTTCCAGATGTGCAAGCTGCCAATTTCCCAGGCACTAAATGCATCCCCGTACCATCTGAGATGCAGCTTTTGAACTGAGCACTGAACAAGCCGGATGATCTCTCTCCTCTTCAGTCCAGGGGACGTGATGTTCTTGTTTTCCAAAAAGAATAACAAATTTCGATTCCTCTGACCACAAGACAGTTTTCCACTTTGCCTCTGTCTGTTTTAAATGAATTTTGGCCCAGAGAAAAGGGCGATATATATTTAAATATGCTTACATATAAAATCCGCGATGGAGTGAAGCCGCGAAAGGCGAAGCGCGATATAGCAAGGGATCACTGTATATAGAAAATTTATACCATAGAATGCACAGCGTAGTAGTAAACTAAATGTAAAAACATTGAATAACAGTGAGAAAACCTTAAACAATAGAGAAAACTTAACACTGCAAGAGTCTGCGCTATAGCGTTATGAACCGCTCGGTAAAAACACTTTTTTAATGAGTTTTAAGCACAGGGGAAAAAATTAACATTTGAAAAATCCGTAATTTAATAAACCATCAAGAAAAGTAACATTGTAACAATGCTCGCTACGAACCGATCGCTGTAAACAGAAGTGAAAACAAAATCAAGCCCAGTGCATTCTTTAACTGCCTTCTCTGCCATATGCGTCTAGCCTAACCCCCCCCCCCCCCAACATTGCGGTGAATGCTGGTGACAATCAGGCGGGCGGGCATTCAGGCGTTCTCGTCCCATGATCTTAGAGTTGGTGGGCGTGGCTCTGTGAGTTGTCGTCATATTCCATGGTCTTAGAGTTGGTGGGCGGCCTCTTCAGATAAGGCCTCTTCTTTGTATGACATACCTTTAACCTGCATTTGTGGATGGCATGGTGAACTGTGTTTCACAGATGACAATTTCTGGAAGTGTTCCCGAGTCCATGCAGTGATTTCCATGACAGAATCAGGTCTGCTTTTAATGCAGTGCTGCCTGTGGGCCCGAAGATCATAGGCATCCAATACTGATTTACGGCCTTGTCCCTTATGCGCAAAGATTTCTCCAGATTCTCTGAATCTTTTGATATTATGTATTGTAGATGATGAAACTTTCCAAGTCTTCGCAATTTTACATTGAGGAACATTATTTTGAAATTGTTCTACAATTTATAGACAGTTTTTTTGCAGACTGACGAACCTCTTCTCATCTTTACTTCTGAGAGACTCTGCTTCTCTAAGATGCTCTTTTTATACCCAATCATGTTACTGACCTGCTGCCAATTAAACAAATTAGCTGCAAAATGTTCCTCCAGCTGTTTCTTTTTAGTACCACTTATTTTTCCCAGCCTTTGGTTGCCACCGTCCCAACTTTATTGAGACGTGTTGCTGCCATCAAATTCAAAATGAGCGAATATTTTTCATAAAATATTAAAATATCTCACTTTCAGCATTTGATGTGTTTTCTGTGTTCTACTGTGAATAGAACATGGATTTATGAGATTTGCAAATCATTGGACTCTATTTTCATTTACATTTTATACTGCATCCCAAATGTTTTGGAATTGGGGTTGTATAAAATAGTCTCCATATAACAAAAATAATGCTATACAAAGAGGATGTAAGATACAATTTACAAGAGTAACGCACCAATAAACAATTACATAGAGAACACAAGTTTAATGTGCATCCAATTTAATAACTCTAAACTACATGTTAAATTTTATCATAAAAAAATTAACTCAAAATAATTTGGATACAAAAAGAAATCTTCATTATTATAAGAAAAACAAGCACATGCATGCTCCATGAAACTAACTCTTTGAAGGTGTCCCCGTAATAAAAAAAATAAGTAAAATAATTAAATACAGGGAAAGCTCAAGACCTAAATAAAGCAAACTTTGGTTTTTGTTCTTTGTCTACATTCTGCAGAGTTCAATTTAAAATATTTTGTGGCATTGTAAACAAAAAATTCAAAACAACTTGATGGTATGAAAATGCAATGGGGAGGTACAGTATGGGTAAAAAACAACAGTTATAAATACAAAATAGGATAAAGTAAATGACAAAGATAACTCTGAAGGGGATTTAGGAAATTACGAAAAAACAAATTGTAGGTGACATGAAGGAGCTAAAAATGCTAGTACAATATTATACTAGTGCTCTTTGCAAAATTCAGTCTCTTGACTATTGCTCTCATTTTACAAAAAAAAAATGCAAATTCTACACTGACATTTTGTTCTCTAACACTTCTTTTTTTAAAGTACTTTTTTTTTTCTTAAAGTGACATTGTTTTATGTTAGGAAAAACATTGTAAAAATGGAATTACGCTGATGCATAAAAATGTAATTTCAATGGTGCAGAAATTTGCATTTACACAGCTGACAAACACTTGGCTAAGGATGACATGGTTGCCTTACAAATAGCCACCAACAGAGAAAATTTTTAAATCACTGTCACATTTTCTGCATTAAAGGCCATATAGTTAAGAAATCATTGTAAGTCTGAAGGATACTTGGATAAATGAAGACTACAGTGAATTCACTAGGAGTTAGGCATAAAATAATGCACAATTTAGGAAAAGGACACAAACTAATATCCAAGTATATGAATATTCTAGTGAGCACTGCAGGTTCAGCTATCAGGAAATAAGAGACTACAGTTTGTCAAACCACACAAATGCTGTATACAAAAAAGTTATCCCTCAAAACTCTCTGCTCAAACACAAAGTAATGTGGATAGGATTGAAGGTGCATTAATCATCCATATTAAACTCTCTGCACAACACAGACCTGGATGGTAGGGCAGTTTTATGGTCAGATAAGGCCACTACAGAGCATTTTAGCCTAAACGTTCAACAAAGGAAATAAGTAGCACAAATATAACACTGTCCATACTTTATAAAACAACATGGACACAGTCAACCCTGTTGGTGGTTTGCTGTGGAGCTGCTTTTCATCAGCACAGACAGCATCAGAAATACATTTTTAAAAAGTAAGAATGAGTAATGTGTGGCAGAAAACACAAGCAAATACATAGAGGAACTTGTTTAAATCTGCTAAAAAATGAAGTTTGGGCAAAAGTTAATTAGTCTCCAATACAATGATGACAAACACAACGCCAAGTTAATGCGGGCACTGATATCTATCAGTATGACATTCTGTGGCAATACTGTTGAGCTCAAACATCATATAATGAAACTGAATAAACTGGATTAAAAATCCCTGCAATAATACACAACAAACAGTGTTTAAAGATAGCACATGCTTAATCCAAAAGACTTAAAGCTATTATTGTTGCAAATGGGGCCTCTACAAAATATTAAACTGTGGGAGATTGACTTATGTAAACAGCATTTTTTCTAACACTAAAAATAAAATTTTTGGCTTTTAGCCATTTAAAATAAAAATGTCATAAAATACAATACTGCACCGTTATTCAGTAAAACTGGAAAAATGGTCAAGGGAGTAAATCATTTTGTAAAATTCTATATGTATTAACTGATGAATATACAGTACTTCAAGGCAGCCTACAGTTAAACTCCACCATATACTAGTAAGTAGTAAACTAAGATTTAAAAAAAATGTATGGTCTTTGAGCTACCATAGAGAACCCATGCATGTTCTGTTACATATGTTACTTAAAACAAAACAGAATATACTTTATTAAATAGCTTCCACTTTCAGCAGGGTCTCTATGAAACAACACAAGAACCACCTATCCTAGGTGCACACTCACATTCTGCCACGCTAAATAAGCAGCAGATCATGCATAAATTTATCAATCCTTACAGTGAAAAAATCTCAATCCAACCATGAATCATTTTTAAAAGATAGTTACCTGGGCAGTAAGCATGTTATTTCACATAAAAAAACAATATAAAAAAATTGAATAAACATTGATACAAAAAAAAATAAATAAATACTATATATATATATATATATATATATATATATATATAGAGTTTATAAAGCAAGGCCTCCCTTAGATTGCAAAACCTAAAGCAATTCACTTTGGTTAATTGCTTTATCTTTTGTTTTTTTTTTTTTTTTTTTAAAGTAGTAATGTGGTAAATTATTTAAGGATCCTTTGGATTCACCATAACTCTTTTGTTCTTGCCCCTCTCCACTTGTCCCACATAGTGATCCTTAAATTAATTTGAGCTCAGAGATCTGAGGTGGCCATTCTAATAGTCTCCAAACTTCTACTGCAAGTAGGTCTTAATTGTGTTTGCAGTGTGTTTTGGGGATTTTATCATGCTGAAAGATTAATTTCATACCAGTAAGTAATTTTCCAAAAGGTACAGAATAACATGTTGATATTTAAGAACAGGCCACATGAAATTTGACCAGATCCTATATGCAATTGCCTGAGGATACACGTCGGCCAATGACTCGGTTGCTAGTGTTCCTTACACGAAGCTGAAGACAGACATCAATGTATTTCTCTCCATCTCTTTTACTTACATTTTGTTGTCTTTGAGGACCAGAAATTTGGACTCACTGCTTAATAAGGCTTTCTGCCACTGGTAATCACTTTGTACTTCATATACCTTCTGCAATGTATTGCAGTTGACTTAAATAACTTAATATAAGAGAGTTAACAAGATATTCAAGATTCATGTTGACTATGGAAAAAGTTCTTCTTCTTTGTAATTGGGCATCAACAAACTGAAGGCCTCTGGATGCATTACTGAAACTGCAATGATGTCCACTAACCTGTATGTTAAAGACTAAACTAGACTGTTTTTCACTGCTTTACAAATCTTAGCTTTTCAGTCTACTTTCTAATAATTAACTAATTAGCTGCATATACTGCAATTCTAACATTTGGCAGGAGGTACACTTGTTTTCAGAGAGCACTGGGCTTTAGTTAGTCAAAAGCATTAAGTAAAAAAAGGAAATGGCTCTTCTGTAAGATGTGTATGAAGGCCATGAGCTTTCCACAATGGCCCATGAAAAAATATAATACTGCATTTCATCTTGGTTTAATAAGTGCACCTTTGGATAATGAAAGGGATAAAGCCTCCAAATACCACAAAAATACAGAGGCAGGTGGAGACTGCTATGATAATAGGGTGTGGATTGTCTGACAAAAGTTAGAGGAAAAGTGATAATGCTGAAAAACTACACCTAATATTTTGCCGTTTCTCTCCTGTATTACGCTAGAATGAGTTGTTTTACCACTCATTTAAAAACTGGAATACATTTGCAAAGACCTGTATTATCAAGCCATGCACAATGTTCCTCAATTTCAAAGTGATATTAGATTTAATGTGAAAACACTACTCCTTTTCCTTTATATCATACACAAATGAACGTATCCAGAATATCATGTATAACTCACTTTGGAAATAACCTCTACTACCACAAATAGTGTATAATAAATCTTTTATTTCTATTACTGCCAAGCAGCAACTTTAAAAGTATTAAAAATGGTAAATGCAGTGGTCACTATTTAATCTGCAAACCCCCCCCCCCCCCCCCCCCCCCCCCCAATTAACTGATATTAATCCTAGCTCTCCTGTTATTAGCTGGTGTGTAACAGACATTTCTGTCTTCTCCAGCAATGTGCTTGCGGTGACACTCAAGATAATAACTAATCATGCATTAAAGCATTAGAAAGAAAAAAAAAAGGATAAAGTTTTTCTTTTGCACACCATAGTAAATACAACAGCATTAAATGATTACAACTTTACTACTAGTACTATTTTTTATAGGACCATCAATTTTCACAGCAGTGCTGTACAAGAAACAAATGTAAATAATGCTTAAGGCTCCAAAATGGGTGATTCATCTTTCACACTAGCCACCTTTTCCCACACCCTTAAAAATTAAACATTAAAAAAAGATTTGAATGACTTTATCATGCACTTTACAGATAAACATGTTAAAGTTTAAAACAGTCAAAATACTTTAAAAATCAGATAATTTTCATAGCTCCGTAGTGTTTGTAAATAGGATTTTCTTACAAATCATATATTAAACTTTTCATGCTTGAATTACAAGGCATAGAATGTACTTAACCCTTGTATACTGTGTTGTAATTTATAAACACATTTATTGTAATTCTGGGTTTGAGGGTCCAAAGCCTATCTGGCAGTGGTGGGCACAATACATGAAATTATATCATACAGGGAGCACATATGTACAAATCCACACTCACTCATACTGAGGTAAAGTCATTAATTCACCTAATCTACTAGTCTTTGGAGATGTGGAAGGAAAACCAGATGAAAAGATAAGCAGTCACAAGGATGACAATATCTGATGTTAGTTTTGAGTACAAGAGACTTGATATTACACTTATAGTTCTATGCCACACTTACATTCTCTAATAACACATTTATAGTTTTTCAAGCTGGATGTTCCATACTCATACTCCACCCAATGTACATTAAAGATAGTTTGCCACATATATTCTGGGCATATGTTAGTCTACCCAATTATGTGTCACCTACAATTTTTAACCAGATCATACTACTGCTTCATAAGCTCATTCACTTTGAAAAAGGGCAGCCACAACTTCATTCACCAAGTAGCCCCACTTCCTACCTTCTACTAACTTATGAAAATGTCACTGCACTATAAAAGGCTCTGGGAAATTCTAGTTATGGGGTGTGGAAAGCATTTGCTATAACCAGTTTCTTGGTTTATTGTCAATTTTCTTGATAAGTGAGCCCTTCATTTAATTAGGGCAGCTATTGCTATCAATTTTTTTCATTATTTCTCAATGTAGTATATATTAAACACATTCTTCCTCTATTGTTTATTAACACGCCTTTAATTTACTTCACTAAGTCACAAACAACACAAGTTAAAATAACCTTCTGCAGCTGGGCACATTTACGTTTTAGCAAAACATCATTTGTCCAGATTCCTTAGATTTTATTAATTTTGTAGTAACCTCCAAATCATACTTAAAGTATTCAAATTGCTTATTTACTGAAATCTTTATAACAATTGGATGTGATAATTTTTTATACATTTCCCTTTGTCTTACATCTGCAGCAATACTTTTTTAAATAAAAACACCAAAAAAACAAACAAAAAAAAAAACAAAAAGGCATGAGAAAGTATTTGTGCAATACAATTTTCTGCACTATTGTATCATTCTGAAGTTTATCCTATGTTTCTGTGCATTTTTGCAAATGGAGCAGAGTCTCCAAAAAATTACTTTTTATGCAGTGTATCTTTGTTTTTATTTAATTATACTGTATGTAAGATTAAACAAGCGACCATTAAGTGTGAAAATGTTTTTGACCACCCAAAGTAAACGTAAGCCAGTTAAGGGGATAATAATGAAGTGGAGTTGTTTAAATACTTGTACTAACACTGAGGCCTGATTTAAATCTGTCCAGTCTAACAGAAATATTGTGAACTTTTCAGCATACATGTTCTTGTGGCACATCATGCTAGAACTTCCTTTCAAAAACAATGAGGGATTAGCAAGGGAGGTTTGGGTAGTCTTTAATTACTAGAAAGGGTTCATGGTAGAGTAGCAAGGTAGAAACAACTGGTGGTCAATAAAAACGAGTGCTTGCTATACATTTGCCAATTTACACATAGGTAATCCCCAAGTGTTCTGAAAAATGTTCCTTTTACAAATGAGTCAAATACTCAACTTTTCGTCCAAAATGTACCCAATTATGTCTGAAGAACAGTCACTACATATATTCAACAGTAAGAGACTTAGATTAACATTTAAGCATGGTGGTTGTAATGCTGTGCTAAAGCTGAAGAGCTGCTAGGTCAGGCACTAACACAATGAGACATGAAACATAAGCAAGTCCATATAAGTTTGACTGAAGAAAACCAACTGAAGCACATCTGCAAAGAAATGTAGGAAAAAATTTGTCATTAGCCTGAGAGACAGATAACTTTCAATATATATTTGGTTATGGTTACATTTTCAGAAGCATCAATGGGCATAACTTTATTTAATTATTAAATTTAATTGTATTTATCTGAGTTCACTTTCTCATTATTATGTTTCTGGATGATGGTCTGATAAAGCATACTGTAAAATATAAGAAATAATGAAGAAAATTTGACAAATACTTTTCAAAGGCACTGTAAAAACAACAGATCTGTTAGCATTTTGGAAAGCATTTGTCGGATGCTATTTTGAACACAACAAAAAGCCAAGCTGTTCCCAGTCCTTAGAGGTTTGGGTGCCTTGTGTTTATATACTTTATATATATATCACTTAGATATATGTCTTAAAAGATTCATCTATGTAGCACACTTTGATCAGATTTTACAAAAGCAGTCTATGACAAATGCAATCAGAGAAAGATCAGGAACAAATGGCAACACACAATTACACCTGAGGGCTGGGACTTGCTGTTTGCAGAAGATATTTGTGAATGGGTATTCTGTGAAAAAACTAAATTAAGCAGCCACTAATACAGAACAAAAGCATAATAGAATAGTGGTGTGCTAATAAATCCAAAAAGTCAACATCTCATTGCACTATCAAAGCAAACAGTGACTGCAAGCATTTGCGTGACTGCGAGTGCCAAAGCTATGAAATGTATACAGTAAACATGGATTACCCACCAAATGGTGTTACTAAGGGTATATGTGCAGTCAGAGTGTTGGCAGAAGGTTCCCAGCTGGTAATTGCAGCTAACTGTTGTCCTGAATATCAGTAGGCATTGAAAAAAGGTGACATCATCATTCAAAATATTAAAAATGTACAAAATAACTTTTGTTTAAAGTTAATAATTCCATAATTTCTTACACTAAAAAGACATCTAATGTACATCAAACAATGATTAAAATAAAAGATCATGTTAATTCAGTCATCTTCAGAATAATAATAGACAAAATAAACTAGTGATACATATTGATTAGCTGGAACTAGTCAGTGATTAAAATGAATTCTGAACAGTACACCTCATATTTTAAATCTTTTTAAAGTATGACTGGAAAAAAAAGTCCCTAAAGAAATCACATAATATATTAAATAACTGACAATAGATTATTGACCTTTCAGCAAATACAATACTTTATAATGCAAATATATTTTTTACACCCCAGAAGAGTACTAAGGTTGTCCGCAAACAGCAGTTTTGCTAATGGATAAATCTCATTGCTTTAATACCTGAAAAAATCCAATCTCAAACTAAACCTTTCCCTTATTAATATCCTCTTAGATAAAGTGTGTTGAACTTTGTGTAATTAAAGCATTATCATTTTCTTAAAAAAAAAGTCTCAATTTCTTACGTATTAAAATGTGCATTTATATTATGTTATTGTCTGGAAGTATAGTATCATTTGATGTGTTTTTTTTTTTCATTTTCCAATTTTGCCTTCTGTAATTTGTAGTTTAAACTGATTACATTACCAATGTACATTAAGAAACTGTAAACATCAATCCTGCATTGATCTTTAATTGTTCACATCTCTGACTTGCTCCATTTGGATTAGTTTAACATCAGGACACTAGAGTAATGGCTGCTGAAGATGGAGCTTTGAAGTCATGTGAAAGATAAATTAGAAATCAGCAGTAATCAATTTTGCAACATTAGTAGTGTCCTGCCTATAATTTTAAATCAATTTAATTGTACTTTGATTAAAAAAAGGATCAGTACCTATCAAAAATATGAACATTTCTGGGTGATTTCACAGTTTTGAATGCTAGTGTATATACTACACATATACATAGAGTCCAAATACAAACATACACACAAACCCCCTTACTTATATACTCATGTCAATAAATATGCAATGTGTTCTTTGTAGCTGCTCGTAACAGGAATAACTTTTTGTTTTTTGCTGTTAGGGTAAAGATAGCTCTGCTAACAATATAACAAAGCTTTGTAGAAGCTATCTCACATTTATAAGAGATCGGATACTGAAAGACTTCAACCAATACTGTTATGAACACAAGCCTATTAGCCTTTCTGAAACCTTCAAAGGTAATTAACTAAAAACACTATTCTCGCTTTTGTCTGGCTGTGCTTGTTCCAGTAATCTAGTAAAACTTTCACTGCTTTACAGGACAGACAGGTCACGTTTTCTCAATGTCACAAGACATGATTGCTGTTGCTGATATTGTTACATGATTATGTCTATTCAAACAAGTACAAATCTCTAGGGATGTCAAATGGCCCGACTGCATGACGAGTTTCCAGTGCACTTTCGCACTTCCAAAGAATCGTGTGCTCAACCTTTTTTTCTGACAACTAACAATGTGATGCCTAGGCATTTGTACTTCCTGGTGGGTGCTCACTGATTGTCAGGTCTAATGCACAAACAGTACCAACCCCACCATCTTAAAACAATATCAAACCTGTTTAATTTTCTGGCAGTCACAGGAGCGAGCAGCAACTGTTCCAGAGTTGCTAACATTATGTAAATGAAGTCTACAACTGAAAATTGTTGGAAAACATATCCTAAAGGAAATCTACCCTTATAAACAATTATTTATACAGCACTGCTCTAAATTGACCTTGATACAACGTTTCAGTAATATTACCAACACCATTACAAATACATTTTAAATGACGGTGTATGTGGATACTACAAAACAGACAAACTTTCCCGAGTTGTGCACTATGTAAAAGCTAAGGAATTTTTTTTTTCTACTAAAATGTAGAAAAAAAGAGTTTATGGGTAATTTGTTTAGAACTGTCATTTTTGGAAATTCATTGAATTGTAGCAAAATATATTTTTACCATACTGACATAAAATATTCTTATTTGAAATTAAGACTAATAGCATGAATAGCAGCTTTGGAGTGCTTAAATTTTAGCCTTTATGCTACCACAAAAAAAAAAAAAACAAACAAAAAAAAAAACTATTCTGCACCAAATCTCTAATTTGCTTGAATAAATCTACTGCACTGTAAGATCTCACATCTATTGTTAAAAATCAAAGTTTATTCTGAAGATACCTATGGGCAATCTTTTCTTGTTGGCAGGTGTAGTGGCTGGAGATAGTTGTGGAGTGTTAGACGGTGTCATTTCCAGGCTGTTGCTTTTCCCACCTCGGACATGAGGTACATTTGTCAGCAAGTTCTCTAGAGCAATTCGATCTTCATCACGCAGCTGATCTCCGGACATCACATTTCTAGCAAAATCCACCTATGTGAATACAATGAAAGTCACAAATTAAGTATGATGTTTCATGCTAGACATGTGCTTTGTTCTTTCTTTCGCTAACGTACATGAATAGACAGCAAACCTGTTTTTTTTACTTCAACAAGCACATCAAATAATATAGTTAACTTTAATTAACACTGTAAAAGTGAACTCAAATGCAATTATGTTAATTAAAAAATCAGAAGGAATTAAACAATACTATAATAACAGTTTAGAAAATGGCCTAGAACTGATAAAAAAAAAAAAAAAAAAAAAAAATACAAGGCTCATACGCATTAAAAAATGTAATGTTACTGAATAATTAAATCAATTCAATACATAAGATACATTTTTATAGTTCAAAAGATAACTATAAACAGAACTAACAATATAAATCAAAAAAAGAAAAAAAAAAAAAAAACAGGCAAGAAAGATACTTCCTCACTGGGTCTCAATTAATCAAGATCCCTTCCAACATGTAATTTTAAAGCTGACAAAAACAAGCAACTTAGTACATTGATACCAATGTGAGGAGTTGATTGTGAGTGATGTAAACCACAGTCCTTGTCAACCCATCAAGGAGGTTCATAGAAGACATTGGAGGAGTGTCTACTGCACGACCACCAATGATCACATCCAGAAAAGCTGCCACACAACCCTGTAAAACAGTAAAATGTAGAAGTCAGTTGTTGCCGTTATTCCATGTACCTAAATATTACTATGTTCAGTAACATGCTAAAACCTGGTATTACAAACAGCAATTAAATTTTATTGATTTGTATGATACATTATTCTACAGCCCCATGTCTCAATTCTATGTAGTTTTGTTATGTACTTCAGCATGAACAATGTTGCCATTTTCAGTGTGACCTTTACTTTGTTCATAGACGGGCAATGAAATGTGATCCTTCCACTAGTTCTTTTGTCAATATATTCCTTGATGCAATAAGCTTCGAATAATATAGGTACCTTTTGATCCTCCAATAATGGATCTAATATTTTGTACTTGCACATTTCTTGCTCCATGCTCTAGATACATTATGAAATTGAAGCAATGACAGCCATTTTCCTTAGCACATTACCATTATAGGAAATTAAAGATTTTTTTTTTGGCTGATTATAGTCTTTGACAGGGGTTCTGACTGGATATTTTCACTCTGGTGTCTTTCTTAATTAGTAGCCAACTTTGTTGTTCTAACGGACTTGCATTAAACCAAGACAGTGTTTACTGTTTCTTTAAAGCAGATGACAATTAAAACATGTAATGGGCTGCTCCATGTGCAAGATCTCAGGAACAGAAAATAAAATATAGAAATGTCCAATGTGTCAGAACAAAGTACACTGACAAGCTCTAACACAGGGACTCAATGGGCTGCAATGGCTTTAGTTTTTTTGCTATGACCAATTTTACAATCAGAAGACAATTCTTGCACTTAATGGTATGCGCTACCTTTTTTTTATTAATAAGGCAGTGCAAAGTATGTTCCACTAGCAGCAGTAACTGAGTACTAATTAAGACGGTGGATATAATGAAAATCTGCCACCCACCAAGAATGGAGCTTGAGACCACAGTCTATGCATTAAATTTTCCGAGCAACAGTATGAAGTAGCATATTCTGATAATGTCTAATATGAGAAGCTTAAAGGACACAAGTAAGGTGCAACGGCTTTACTCCATATAGGAGAATTAGAAGCATATAAACCTCTATTATGTCATAACCTATTTTATGCCTCTTGCTAGGATATTATACAACAAGCAGGTTACTCTGACCTCTAAACCTTAACTTTCAATAAAGGCTAAATCTTTATCATTTATTTTAACACTAAAATAAAACTTCCAAAATTTCAGGTTATACAGTACACATTCTATAAAAAGGACATTTAGAATCGGAGACTCCAAATGTTGGCTTTAATAGATGCCCTAGAAATGGATATTCTTTGCAATTAACCTATTAATCAGATGCTTTAACAATAGATTAAATCATTGTTTAACCACCAGCTCAGGTTTCTAACTGTCGCTAATAAAGGTGTAATTGCATTTAGCAGTATATGGTCTAAATTATATTCAGAGTAATAAAAATCTAGAAAAAGAAATGCATGAAACTAAATAGTAATAAAATGGTTGTACCATATATTTTATATAGGCAGTCTATAGGGAAAGGGTTCTAACCTGTAATGTTTGGATGAACTGTACTTAAAAATATATTACCTGACTGTATAGAACCAAGCATGCACAACCAAGACCTAAACAAGTACCTCAGCACTGACAAGAAATTATGATGATAAAGACCTTCAGACCAGTTACATTGCCATCGTTAGGATTTCAAAAATCTGCAGCATGGTGGAACCACAAAACTGTCTTAATTCCATATTATTAAGACTTACTATATAAAAATATAGAAAATCTAGAATGGACTCTCAGTTATCACACTGTGGCCTTCAAGATTTAAAACAATGCATCCTGTAAATATAGCTGTGGTAATATACAGACATAATATTATTTATCAAACCCAGCATTGCAAGAAAATTAAGAAAAAAAAAATCATGACATACATATTGCTCAATAAAACTGAACTAATTAACAGAGTGTTAACAGATAAGACCAAACAGTAACTGAGGGAGAGAGACAAAACTTATAAGACCCAATGCTTAAAGGCAAAAACCACCTAAAACCTACCAAAACCTCATCTATGAAAGCTCTAAGATTGTTGGATTCAGAGGGACTTCTTGAAAAACCTTATATCTTGGTAAGTGGGTATCCTACACATGAAATCCTGTTCAAAAAGCTTTACAGACAACTGTCAATTGTCCAAAACAGACAATTTTCTGAATAAAAATAATACTCTGTAAAACTATCCCTAAATAATACCTCTTAAAAAAGGGGAAACTTCATTTGTGGCTATAGCTTAATGATGTGTGTTACCTCCTAATCTATCCACAAAGACTAACAGAGGATGATACCAGAGAAGTTGAGAAATAACTAGAGCTAATTTTATTGTGTCACAAACAACAGAAATAAACGTTTATGCAAGTTTGTCTGCTCAAGTACAGAGCCAGCACATTAAATGGAATGCTGCGATAATAATTCTGTAATGTCTTCTTTACTCACTTAAGAAGTTTAACAATGGAAAAAAAAAAATAATGAAAAAGTACAAATACAGCAAGATTCTAAAAAAAACTACGTATGAAAGCATACTAAAACATTGGTCCTTTCAATTGCTATAAAAAGAGGAAAAAAAGAAAGCTAACCAGAGGCTGGATGTGAATTCAGTAATGGAATCACTGCAACCTAGTTTTAAAGTAAGGTACTATGCAGTAATGAATAGCTGTATTTATATAACTCTGTGAACATAAATGAAAGGAGCGTTTTTTCGAATACCAACTTAATATTAGTGCTGTGGAAATGTTTCTGTAATGTGGCTTAGCAGAATCTGAATTGGACTAAATGGGTGAGGGCATGTATGACCGTTGTATAAGAAAATAGCTGTATAAAAACTGTCATTGGCTTAATTAAGACACAATAAAGGACTTTAACATCTTTTTAAACATTTACTTACTGTACAATGCTGCATTTTACCATTCTTGCATTCTGATTTAAATGAAACATGTCAGAGTGATGGATAGCACACTGCCCTGAATTTGCTGTAAAAAAAATCTTTCAGTCCTTAGTCAAAGTACACAGGCCAGGATCAGCCTTGGTTAGGTCAAGTGCACCTCTAACTGAATTAGTAAGGAATGTCGTATTGGGTTGGTAACCCACTGAGAAGGAAATATGTTTCTTACACATCATTGATTTTCTACAGAGTGCATACTGCCAGATAACTGGAGGGAAACCTTTACTATTATAGTATATGCAGCATAAAATAACCAGTCTGTAACACCTATTTTTACAGAATCTTCTTAACTAGAGCTTATTTTGAATTGATAAATAAGATGGACTCGCTGGGGCAAATACAACATAAATTACCCATTTCTTAATATTGGTCACTTTCCACAATTGAACAGATTTACATTTAAAGTCTACTATACTGAGCTGCAGCGATACAGTTTTCAATTTTTTTCAGCATTTACACCCTGACAAATTAGTGCTAAGCCAAGTACCTTATTTCTGAGTAGGCCAAGCCCTATTTGCTACATAATCACACGTGTATACCAATGGGTGGCATTTCTCTTATTCTCTGGTTACAGTAGGGTAACACTCACTTTGTTGCTTTCATAATGACTGTATATTTAATTAACATGTTTCATTTCAAAAGTTGGGGGCAAAAAAAAAAGAGAAGCCAAAATGTACACCTTGAAAAGCCCAACCATAACTGAGAAAAGCAACCATGTATAATAGCTTGAAAATAGATTAAGACTTAAAATAGCACAGAAACACAAAGCAATAGAGAAGTTCTAAAAAGCCAAGTCATGGTTTTCTTCTACATCCTGCTACTAACTCAAGAAATTCAAATATTCAAGGAAGAAGATAGTATAATTTGTTTCACAAGCGTGTGGTTTACAAAACTGTCTTATAGCAGTGATTTGATTTCTACACTGAAACTAAGACTTCAATTTATGATAACATCAGCATAAGTTAGTGGCATTGTATCAAATTCACTTGCATGAAAATTTATTGCACACATAGCAAAGCAGCTTTAATATTCACAATAAAGACTGGAGAATACAGTAATTTAATAAAGACAGTGGTTCACAAATACTAAAATGAAAGCAGAAGTTTTAGCTACCGAAAAATTCTCACATTTGTCCTTTAAACAGTAAATTTAGTTACATTTAACTGAAACAACATTAAAGTAAATTACTAAAGGCTCTATATATGAAATAAAGACTGATAAGATATTTAAGAAGCTCAAACAAATTAACCTAGTGGAAACTGTGATGAGTAAAACACAGCTGAATTAGCTTTGACTTAAGTTTGCTGAAAACATGGAAAATGTTCAGAAATTTTGCTGAATTTGTCAAAATGCTTTTAAGTCGAAGAAGGAGAAACTGAACTAGTTTTCAGTAATCTGCCAACTGTGCTTGGCTGATGATTGTGGCCAAAAATGTGACCTGAGTTGCGAGGCAGCAGTGCTAACCACTGATCCACTAAGTCTCCAAAATAAAATTACACTTTGAGTCCACAATACTCCATGTTCTTTATCTTGCTCTGCGTGTCCTGGGGTCCTATCACTATGAATAACTAACACTAACAGAACCCAGGATGCCAGTCAGTGGGCTGTCTCCATCACTACCTGATCTGCACTATATAGTGAGGAACATAACATGCTTAATCCAGCTGTAAAGACATAATGCACAATGTATCTATGTAAAACAACAATGTATTTTTATAATATTCTCTATTATGGTCAGCTAATGTACCCTTCAAATGAAAACAGTATATGATTAAAATAAAAAATGCTTACAGAGTGCAAATCCTGCTGTAGTACCAATCAGATAGTTACATCACATGTGTATATATGTGGTTTATAATTCATGCTTGCATAAATCAGATCGTACAGCAACACAAAGTGTGAGGTGGAGTAGGCTTACAGATCACATGCAGAAACGTTCTGCGCATGCATAACATAAATTAGGCAGCTAGTGCAGATCAGGTAGTGACAGCCCCATCCAAGAGCTGCTACAGCTATGTGATACCATGCTGGCTTCACAAAAATTCATGGGGTGCTGGGAAATAAAGTTCATGTATGCTGACCATAGAGCAACTTTTCTTGGGAAAAATTTGGCAAGGAAGGTCATCAGCAAACACGGCAATTAAGCTACGAAAAATGCTGTGACGGATTTCACTTATCAACATAACTAGAGAGGGATGAAATCCAAAATACATATTGCTACAGGATCACTCAAAGGATTTGGGGATTTGCACAATAGACAAATCAAGATAATAATGATGGCATCCCCCTCGTGACCTTCCACCTTAAATAATTTAACCAAACAGAATAACCATTCTGGAATATTAAAACAATATTTAGTTCAATTTTTAGATTACTCCAAGTAATCTTATAACTGTTTGATTTAAGGCATCCACAACTTTCAAGAGATCAGTGATAATACCAAAACTAAAAGACACAGGTAAGAGTGAAATGGTATTAGAAGTCAGTGAATTGACTTGCAGACCTAGACCTGCATTTAGTTATTCTATTATGTGAAGAAACACAAACATATTTACTAAGGCCATCAGTAATGTAAATGAACGTACAGGCTGGTGTCTTGGCTGATTTTCACAATAATTTTATCAACAAAAAAGATTTACCATGAAAACAAATCATGTTAGTTATAATTATCCATTGCATCTAGTCAAAAGGCAAAACCATGACAAGCCACTTGTTCTAGAATAACATTTAAAACTCTATTCTATTCTGTTCTATTCATATTTACTAAAGGGAGATATTTATCCAATATATGCCATCGTCTTAAACAGGCTCATCACGCTTTATTATTCAGAATGAGCCAGTTTTTTGTGTTTTTTTTTTTTTTAATTGCTATGCCATGCAAACAATAGTGGTGCAAAGTTACTTATTAGATTTGGGTTTTACACAGCACAATACCAAAGCAAATAGAAGGTGTGACACCAAGGTTTATTAGTACAAAAGAAAGTGTTTAAAAGTTGTATTTTTAAAAAAATCAATATGAATCTGATATACATCAGTCAAAGTGTTTTTAAACAAACATTTAACTTGAAGAAAAAAAAAAAAAGCGACTGTTGAAAATTACTCCAAAGGAAAAATTATAAAGAGAATGCCATCTGCATCTTTTGAAAAGGGGAAAAATACATCAAAATATTAATATGACTTGAGAATTTGTGGTTAAACAGGGAGATTTTGAATGGTTAAGAATATTTTATTTTTTTTAATAACTGAAATATCATTGGGATATTAGAAAGTAGCTTTGATGCACACACTGAATTGTAGCTATACTATAAAATAAAAAGTACATAATAAATTTAATAAAAAAATTAAAGGGAAGCAATGGTCATTTATTTACTGTGATGCAGTAAGCTGGCTGATTACTACATGTTGTTTTACAATATATTCGATGTCATAAGAACACATTTTACTTCTCCCTCAACATTTTACTAATTTTTTTAACAAAAGTTGTTTCGATTCAATTGAGAGCCTCAATATTTTTGTGAAAGCTCTCAAAGCTTGCTCATGTACTCAGTGCTTTATTAACCAGAGTAGTTATATTATTTATTATTATATAATATTGTAAATAATTGTGTAATGATATAACACATTCATTTTTACTTTATCAAACTTGGAAAGGCTTCCTTTCATGCGTGGGTCTCCTTCATCTGTGCTGCCCATAGCTAACTGCTGCAACAGCTGGCCCACCTTAAATATAAAAAAAAAATAACATTTAGCATTATAACAATGACTGATACATGTACTCTTAAGGCAGAGTAAGGAAGTACAAAATGATAAAAACACATTTTTTTTTTTAAAAACAGTTTCATGGTGAAGCTATTACACAAAAATACAAAGTTGGAAAAAACGCTTTTATTTAGTTCTAAATATTCCACTTACATTGCTAAAAATGCCATTCAACTTAAAGATTCACTTACATAATCATATTTTTGCCCCTTGACCTCAATCTTATATCTTAAAGAATTCCTTTTTACTTAATAAAACAAAAGGAAAAGTCAAGTTCCAATACTTGAGCACATTAACTAGCTAACTTATGCTGAGCTAACTCAGGAATAACAGTGGTGTTAAAAGGAAGAGTAATTTGTAGAGTTTACCACTAAACACTGACATTAAGAAATGAAATATGACATAAAACAAAGAAACTCTGTTGACCCTTTAATGGAAGTACATTTGCAAAAAAAAAAAAAAAAAAGGCTTGTGAATTCTTTTGAATTACTTGAATTTCTGCATTAATTACTCATTGCTGTAGATCACACTCATTGTTAAGTCATAATGATAGACAAAAAAAAAAAACTATCTGCTTAAACTGAGCAAACAAACAACTGGACAACTTCTTGTTAATACTCAACACATTGTTTAAATGTGACAGCCTGTGACTCCTTGTATCTAGTAACTTGTAGAACTTCCTTTAGCAGAAAAAACCTCTACCAAATATTTCTGGCAGCTGCTGTTTAGGCTTACGTAATAATGAGAAATACAGATCATTCCTCTTTATAAAACTTTTAGTTCACTGATATTTCATAGAATCCTTGCATGAATAGCTTTCTTCAGGTCAGTCTGCGGCATCTCTGAATCATGGACTTTGACTTGGCCACTCAGGAACACCAATTTTGTTGCTGATTCACGCAAAGAGTTCAACTTTTGTTTTAGCGGTCAAAATAACACCACACAAGAGGTGCTGTGTAACATCCAAAAGATCTTTTGATCATGATCTTTTTGAGATGTGCAGAAAGGTTTCTTTTGGAGGGCAGAGGTTATCTCCATGATGTCCAACCATGAAAACTTTTGTCAGCATTTTTCTTATTTTGGACACACAAGCAGGGAATCTGACGAGTTCAAGGGATTTCTGTAGGTTTCTTGCTTCTCCTTGTTATTATAGGGTTCTTTTAGACTTTATTTGGTATTGAATGACACGCTCTTGCTGTGATTAATGCAGGAAACACACTCCCATGGAAAGTAGCAACAGTATTATGTTCTCCTCTATTTGTAGAAAATTTGTCAAACACATTGCCCATTAGAAATGCTTTTATAGTTTTTTTTTTTTTTTTTTTTTTTTTATAGTTTTATGTTTCTCTATAATTAATTGTTTTTCTAAGGTCTTCTAGTATTTCATATTAACATTAAAAGATCTTTCTTGAGAAGAGCAGACTGTCTGTAACCTAACTTTGTGAGTTTTTTAAAGGGTATGGCACCTCCAACTTGCACCTCCAGTCTAGGTTATTGATTGAATGCCCGGCTCCTTTAGTTTTTGGAGAAGTCATCAACCAAGTGGTTCACATAGTGGATATGAATGTTTAAACAATGTGTTCAGTAATAACAAAAAGCAACATATTCACTAAAACAGGACACTCCCCACACTCGGTCAATTGAGAGAAGAAGAAAAAAAGTTAGCATTCAGTATGCAATCAGTGTTACTAACAAGCAAGCTAGTACAGTATATTTTTATTTTAAAATAAGATTCATAAACCTTTCACACCAACATATATACCCGGTCTTAATTTTATTAATATGCCCATCCTCATTAATTACATCCAAATATGGATTTATTTAGTTTTACACAACAATACTACTCCTATTGACCACAATGTTTCTATTCTTGGAATTACAGAGATAATTAATTTAGGAAACATTATACAAAACTTCTAATAATGAAAGGTGTTATCTTAAAATAAAACTGAATGAAATGAAATGTGTCTTTAAAATAAAAATTAAGATTAAAACACCAGAAAGATAAAATATGGTAATTATTTAAAGGGATAGAAAAGGAAAGAACATTCCAAAAAGCTTCTCAAAGAGAAACCTACATTTAAAGAATTCAGATTCCTCTTACCTGCATCAGATTAAATCTGGCCACCTCGTTAATTGGGGCATCTGAAATGATTCCATACTGCTCTGGGTTGACAATAGCAGGACAGATGAAGAAAACCAGCAGGAGATCAGTACACATTGCACGCACTTCTGTAATATCCAACCTTTCTACACAGGAGAGAGTTTTGTACATTTGAGACACAATCCATCGTAGGCTGTGAGGAAAGCAATATGTGTTTTGTTTCAAGTAGCCAATAAACTTGTTTACAAGTGCCACCAGCTTTGCCTCATTTGACTCAATCATCTCTTGCACTTTGGCCTTATAAATGTTGGACCCTTTCCCACCAAGCTTCTCTATTTGAGGACCAGAAATACGCTCTGCCACCTTGTTGGGGTCTCTCTCCAAGTAATCTTCATCTTCCACAAGCAGCTGCATTATAGGCTCATGTAAGGTGGCTGTTAAGAAGAGCTTTGCAGAGTATACACCCTCAGAAAACAGCCTGAATAGGATGCTGAATGCACAAGTACCACTCCTCAAGCGCCGTCGTGGATCTTCGCTCTCTTTCAGCCCAAATTCAATCAGGTAGCGCAGTACCTGTAGGAGATAGTTCTCATCTTCTTGCATGATACAGTTCCCATACAGTGAAGTGAAGACAGTGTGAATTACACTATGCATATGCTCCTGGTTGAGCTTCTCACCCGCCACCAAACAGGAAGCCACCAAGCGAGGATTTTCCCTCACCCGGTGGAGGAACTCCCCATAAACTGTCTCCTGGAAGCCAAGTGTTTTATAGCCATCGACAAACTGAGTATCCTCCAAGAGTTTAGCATGCTGGCAACATTCTGCAGGGGAAGCATCAGTGCTGTAGGCAAAAATAAAAGGCAGGCATTTAGTGAGTCTTTTCATGCCTTTATTATCACTTACATAGTCAGATGGATAAAACACACATGCTAATTCACATAGTAACACTTTTGCAAATATTCTTGTGTGGAGTAAAGAAATAAATAGACCTTCTGAGAAAGAAGTAAGGTTTCTCTCTCGTTTGTTTAAAGCACATGTTAAAAAAACACTCTGGTAAGGTTTCTGTTTACTGTGATCAGTCATGGGGTATTAGAAGGCCCTTTAGTTGAAGTGCAGGAAAATTAATGAACTCTGAAATTTAGCACAAAAGGAAAATGGGTGGTAGGTAATCTTGTGCTTATTTTCCATCCATAATTTAAAGTGCTGATCTGCAAAGTATTTTCCCTTTTATTATTTAAATTTCTACTGCATATTGGAAGTGCCCCTCCTTTAACCGCCACCTTATCGTGGTGGAGGGGTTTGCGTGTCCCAAAGATCCTAGGAGCTTTGTTGTCCGGGGCTTTATGCCCCTGGTAGGGCCACCCAAGGCAAACTGGTCCTAGGTGAGGGATGAGACAAAGAGCGGTTAAACAAACCTCCTATGAAGAAAAACAATTTTGGACAGCATTTTCCCTCGCCCGGACGCGGGTCACCGGGGCCCCACTCTGGAGCCAGGCCTGGAGGTGGGGCTCGATGGCGAGCGCCTGGTGGCCGGGCCTGCACCCATGGGGCTCGGCCGGGCACAGCCCGAAGAGGCAACGTGGGTCCCCCTTCCCATGGGCTCACCACCTATGGGAGGGGCCAAGGAGGTCGGGTGCAGTGTGAGTTGGGTGGCAGCCGAAGGCGGGGACCTTGGCGGTCCGATCCTCGGCTACAGAAGCTGGCTCTTGGGACGTGGAATGTCACCTCTCTGAAGGGGAAGGAGCCTGAGCTAGTGCGCGAAGTTGAGAGGTTCCGGCTAGATATAGTCGGACTCACCTCGACGCACAGCTTGGACTCTGGAACCAATCTCCTTGAGAGGGGCTGGACTCTGCACCACTCTGGAGTTGCCCCCGGTGAGAGGCGCCGAGCAGGTGTGGGTATACTTATTGCCCCCCAACTTGGAGCCTGTACATTGGGGTTTACCCCGGTGGATGAGAGGGTAGCCTCCCTTCGCCTTCGGGTGGGGGGACGGGTCCTAACTGTTGTTTGTGCGTATGCACCGAACAGCAGTTCGGAGTACCCACCCTTTTTGGAGTCCCTGGAGGGTGTGCTAGAGGGCATACCTTCTGGGGACTCCCTCGTTCTGCTGGGAGACTTCAATGCTCACGTGGGCAATGACAGTGAGACCTGGAAGGGCGTGATTGGGAGGAATGGCCCCCCTGATCTGAACCCGAGCGGTGTTTTGTTATTGGACTTCTGTGCTCGTCACGGATTGTCCATAACGAACACCATGTTCAAGCATAGGGGTGTTCATATGTGCACTTGGCACCAGGACACCCTAGGCCTCAGTTCAATGATCGACTTTGTGGTCGTGTCGTCGGACCTGCGGCCACATGTCTTGGACACTCGGGTGAAGAGAGGGGCGGAGCTGTCAACTGATCACCACCTGGTGGTGAGTTGGCTTCGATGGTGGGGGAGGATGCCGGTCAGGCGTGGTAGGCCCAAACGTGTTGTGAGGGTCTGCTGGGAACGTCTGGCAGAGCCCCCTGTCAGAAGTAGCTTCAACTCCCACCTCCGGCAGAACTTCAACCACATCCCGAGGGAGGTGGGGGATGTTGAGTCCGAATGGGCCATGTTCCGTGCCTCTATTGTTGAGGCAGCTGACCGGAGCTGTGGCCGTAAGGTGGTCGGTGCCTGTCGTGGTGGCAATCCCCGAACCCGTTGGTGGACACCGACGGTGAAGGATGCCGTCAAGCTGAAGAAGGAGTTCTACAGGACCCTTTTGTCCTGTGGGACCCTGGAGGCAGCTGATAGGTACCGGCAAGCCAAGCGGAATGCGGCTTTGGTGGTTGCTGAGGCAAAAACTCGGGCGTGGGAGGAGTTTGGGGAGGCCATGGAGAACGACTTTCGGACGGCTTCGAGGAGATTCTGGTCCACCATCCGGCGTCTCAGGAAGGGGAAGCAGTGCAGTGTCAACACTGTATATGGTGGGGATGGTGCGCTGCTGACCTCGACTCGGGACGTTGTGGGTCGGTGGGGGGAGTACTTCGAAGACCTCCTCAATCCCATTAACATGCCTTCCAATGAGGAAGCAGAGCCTGGGGACTCAGAGGTGGGCTCCCCCATCTCTGGGACTGAGGTCACCGAGGTGGTCAAAAAACTCCTTGGTGGCAGGGCCCCGGGGGTGGATGAGATACGCCCGGAGTTCCTCAAGGCTCTGGATGTTGTAGGACTGTCTTGGCTGACACGCCTCTGCAACATCGCATGAACATCAGGGACAGTGCCTCTGGATTGGCAGACCGGGGTGGTGGTCCCCCTCTTTAAGAAGGGGGACCGGAGGGTGTGTTCCAACTACAGAGGGATCACACTCCTCAGCCTCCCTGGAAAAGTCTATTCGGGGGTTCTGGAGAGGAGGGTCCGTCGGATAGTCGAGCCTCAGATTCAGGAGGAACAGTGTGGTTTTCGTCCTGGTCGCGGAACAGTGGACCAGCTCTATACCCTTAGCAGGGTCCTGGAGGGTGCATGGGAGTCTGCCCAACCAGTCTACATGTGTTTTGTGGACTTGGAAAAGGCATTCGACCGTGTCCCTCGGGGAATCCTGTGGGGGTACTCCGAGAGTATGGGGTACCGGCCCCCCTGATAAGGGCTGTTCGGTCCCTGTACGATCGTTGCCAGAGCCTGGTCCGCATTGCCGGCAGTAAGTTGAACCCGTTTCCAGTGAGAGTTGGACTCCGCCAGGGCTGCCCTTTGTCACCGATTCTGTTCATAACTTTTATGGACAGAATTTCTAGGCGCAGCCAGGGCGTTGAGGGGGTCCGGTTTGGTGGGCTCAAGATTGGGTCACTGCTTTTTGCAGATGATGTTGTCCTGTTTGCTTCATCAGGCCGTGATCTTCAGCTCTCTCTGGATTGGTTCGCAGCCGAGTGTGAAGCGGCTGGGATGAGAATCAGCACCTCCAAATCCGAGACCATGGTCCTCAGCCGGAAAAGGGTGGAGTGCCCCCTCAGGGTTGGTAGCGAGATCCTGCCCCAAATGGAGGAGTTCAAGTATCTCAGGGTCTTGTTCATGAGTGAGGGAAGAATGGAGCGCGAGATCGACAGGCAGATCGGTGCGGCATCCGCAGTAATGCGGGCTCTGCATCAGTCTGTCGTGGTGAAAAAGTAGCTGAGCCGCAAGGCGAAGCTCTCAATTTACCAGTCGATCTATGTTCCTACCCTCACCTATGGTCATGAGCTATGGGTAGTGACCGAAAGAACGAGATCGCGAATACAAGCGGCTGAAATGAGTTTCCTCCGCAGGGTGTCTGGGCTTCCCCTTAAAGATAGGGTGAGAAGCTCAGTCATCCGGGAGGGGCTCAGAGTAGAGCCGCTGCTCCTCCGCATCGAGAGGAGTCAGATGAGGTGGCTCGGGCATCTGATCAGGATGCCTCCTGGACGCCTCCCTGGTGAGGTGTTCCGGGCACGTCCAACCGGGAGGAGGCCCCGGGGAAGACCCAGGACACGCTGGAGGGACTATGTCTCTCGACTGGCCTGGGAACGCCTTGGGATTCTCCCGGAAGAGCTAGAAGAAGTGGCCGGGGAGAGGGAAGTCTGGGCATCTCTGCTCAAGCTGCTGCCCCCGCGACCCGACCTCGGATAAGCGGGAGACAATGGATGGATGGATATTGGAAGTGGCTGTGGTATTATTGTAAAAATACTTTTCTGCAATATCATCATCAACAGAATCAAAAACGGATTTGTGCTATGATTGTCGTCCCAGGTGATGACAAAGCTTCCTGGAAGAAATGTATCCAGGTACTGACATATCATAAAGAAGCACGCTTGCAATAGCTGCGGTGGGGTAAAGATAGTATGATATAGCTTACTTTTATTTGCTGAACATGCCATATCAAATGGTGCAATAAATGTTATGTGCACATACATGTATGCCAATCAAAGAACACCTTTTTCTTGAATAATTATTTCACTCTTTTGTTTATTTTATTTTATTATATGCTACACCAATCCCTCTCCCACTTGAAGGGAGGCAGTGGTGCAGTAAGAATTATGTTTCTGGACTTCTCTAACGCCTTCAACACCATCCAGCCTCTGCTCCTCAGGGACAAGCTGACAGAGATGGGAGTAGATTCATACTTGGTGGCATGGACAGTGGACTATCTTACAGTCAGACCTCAGTATGTGCATCTCGGGAAGTGCAGGTCTGACATTGTGGTCAGCAACAGAGGAGCACCGCAGGGAACTGTACTTTCTCCGGTCCTGTTCAGCCTATATACATCGGACTTCTAATACAACTCGGAGTCCTGCCACATGCAAAAGTTCGCTGACGACACTGCTATCATGGGTTGCATCAGGAGTGGGCAGGAGGAGGAGTATAGGAACCTAATCAAGGACTTTGTTAAATGGTGCGACTCACACCGCCTATACCTGAACACCAGCAAAACCAAGGAGCTGGTGGTGGATTTTAGGAGGACAAGGCCCCTCATGGACCCCGTGATCATCAGAGGTGACTGTGTGCAGAGGGTGCAGACCTATAAATACCTGGGAGTGCAGCTGGATGATAAATTGGACTAGACTGCCAATACTGATTCTCTGTGCAAGATAGGACAGAGCCGGCTATACTTCCTTAGAAGGCTGGCGTCTTTCAACACCTGCAATAAGATGCTGTAGATGTTCTATCAGACGGTTGTGGCGAGCGCCCTCTTCTATGCAGTGGTGTGCTGGGGAGGCAGCATAAAGAAGGACGACGCCTCATGCCTGGACAAACTGGTGAGGAAGGCAGGCTCTATTGTAGGCACGGAGCTGGACAGTTTGACATCTGTGGCAGAGTGACGGGTGCTTAGCAGGCTCCTGTCAATCATGGAGAATTCACTGCATCCACTGAACAGTATCATCTCCAGACAGAGAAGCAGCTTCAGCAACGGACTGCTGTCACTGTCCTGCTCCACTGACAGACTGAGGAGATCGATCCTCACCCACACTATGCAACTCTTCAATTCCACTCAGGGGGGTAAACGTTAACATTATAAAAAGTTACTGTCTGTTATACCTGCATTTTTAATCACTGTTTAATTTAATTTGTTTTTTTTACCAATATGCTGCTGATGGGAGTGAATTTCCCCTTGGGATTAATAAAGTATCTATCTTATTTAGACGTCATCAACAATATAGCAGAAAATAATGCAAGCCTGAAATCACCTTGTTGATATCACAACTTTAACTTTAAAGGTGGCCTGTATCAAGTGTTGCGAGTCATCTGTAAACATGTCCTGTATTTTGTTTGTAGGAGTTCCCCTTTTCAGCATTTTATAATTTATACTATAAGCTGTTAAAGCCTCAGTATCTCTAGTCTCTGGGAAGTACAGTGATGCGTAAATACAGCAAAATAATGTGATGGGCATGAGCTGTTGGCTAGTTTTAAGAGATCAACCAATTATTATACTCTGTAAAAGTACTTCATTATATAACATTCTCAAAAATGATTAAACTGGTTGAGGGTTGTAGGGGCCGAAACCTATGCATGCTTCAACTCGCAGAGGTCAGTGATCATCCCAGAACTGACTATAAGTGCCTCACTGGGCACACACACACACACGGCCAATTTAGAATTGTCAATTAACATGTGCATCTTTAAAATGTATGAGGAAAAACCCAGCAAAAAAAGCAGTAATAAATGGGTGTGAAATCTGAAACCACGAGGAAGCTTCTTTACTAACCACTCTACGACAATGCCAGCCAAAAATACTTTAACATTTGTTACATGAAAACAAATCCAACATTTTAAATGAACAAACTATCACCTTGACATTTAAAGGTTATGTTCAGACAGACAACACTATGTATCACAATCAAGCATTTTTAAATTGAACAGTGGAATTTAAAGATACAGTATGTAGTAGAACATCTTGATTTGGTCATACAGTATATTCTTTTAAAGACAGAGGATTGTTTTGATAGCAGTTCACTTTTTTATATAACTTGTGTTATATTGAGAAAATCCAGACTTGTCACAGTTCTTCATACTGCTAAAAGTGTCACTTTCTTGATTTTCAATTTTATTTACATGAATCTAAACATTAAAGAATGAGTTCTATTTTTCTGAAGTCAGTTTTTCACAACTGTAGCATATATTTACTTTTCCCAGAAACTTGTGTTATTTACTTAAGCCTAATAAAAACTACTAAGAAAATAAAACCTTCCCCTGCAGCTTACAATGGAAGCCAGTGGAGTAGCAGAAGAAATTGAAGCCTTAAAGCTTAACCAAATACATATATTTCTAAACCAGCAAAGATCACTATTTCAGAAAATATGCCTTCTATATTTCCAAGATAGGTTTATGTCAACAAACGGAAGTTGGAAGTCATTAATTTTGTATCACTGATTCTTGGCACTATCTTTCCCTAAGGAAGGATGTGTATTCTCTTCTCTTTTCACAGTGACTGGTGTAGATGGAGATTTCCACATAAAGAGCACCCAATGTGCACACAGCACACTGTATGCGGTAAGGTAGAACACCATGAAGCAAAACACAAGGCTAGCAATTTAGCAGTACGCTTCCTTTCAGCTAAAATAATATTAAAATGTGTATGCCCGGGATGTGAAAATAAAATGAAGCAATAAGAGTGTGTATGGTTTTCATCAACTCCCTTCTACTAATCTTATAACCATAGCTTAGAGCACTTAGAAGGGAGCTGTGGGACATCAGTCTTAAGCAATGCACTGCAAGTTCAAAACACAAACCTACATAATTAAAGGTCTGTTTAGCCCTTCTGGCTTCAATTGTTTCTTCTACTTCAGTTTTATATAATGAAAAAGTGCTTCCAGAACATTACTAATGAACAGGAGTGGAAAATTATCTCAATCAGTAATACAAATGAAACCTCTGCAAGCCAAAGCAGGCTCATGTGAAATATGTTTTCCAACAGTGGTATTGCTAGGTGCCAACTTTTGCAGCAAAGCCATTCAGAAGGCATTAATTTACATTTTCCACATATGCATTTGAGACTAACCATATAGCTACAGTATGTAAATTTTCCACTACTTGTATTTTTTTTTTGCATTCCATAGTAGCAGTAGTAGAAGTACACTTGTTTTGTGCACAGAATTCAGAGACTTACATGCAAAAAAGTTCACTGGCTTAGTCTGCAATCTGTTAATTTTTATCAGCACAATCTGGCTCATAGAGATAAAGTGCAGTAAGAAGGTAAACACTTCATCTTTGTAACTGGACATGCTGTTGTTGTTGGTGTTGTTAAGTGCCATCAAGTCGACCCTAACTGGACATAATGATGGAATAAACCGTGAACGTATTGATGTAAAATACAAGACGAATTAAACATTTACCATAAAAAAAGCACAGCCTCATTACACCAACCTCTACAGATGTACAGTGTTCATTAAGTTAATTTCTTGTAACCACTCCCCTGGAGTAAAACGCTATCTATTGCTTATGTGTAGGGAGGGGATAGAAGGGGTCAAAAGAACAGTCTCGCACACACAAAAAAAAAACAACATTTTTGCAAAAACAATGCTTTTTGGGAAAATGTATCTCAAAATGTTAATCGGCTTTCAGGAACATTTTTAGCTTTGAATTGGATGTATTAGGTTTAAAAAGCTTTTTTTCACATTTTTTCTCATGATTAACTGACAGCCACAGGGGGAGATGCAGCCTCTCTTTTTATAAATAATATTTCCCTTAATGATTAAAAGTTGTGGGGTGAATGAATGTATGCAAAGATAAAAAAAAAAAAAGTTTTACACTAAGTTTTTATTCCAGTAAACAGAGTAAAAATAATTCACAAAAAAAAAAAAAAAAAAGATTGATAGTAAACTGGTTAAGTACTTTATGGACAGGGAATGCGCTATATAAATAGGTAGAAAAACAAACTTTATTTTAGTCTTAATATTAAAAAATACTTCTGGGTAGAAAATATGGTACATATTGTAAAGTAAGTATACAGTTAATAAATATCAACACACTATAAACTTGAGGTACTAAACATTACCAGTCTAAAAAGTTTACAAAATTAGAATTCCATCCAGGCAATCTTTTACTTCAACATTTGCTTGTTTACAGACTTTTTCAAATTAATAAATTACCAGTGCTCCATCACCGAGTTATCATTTATTGAACTTGTGTGATCCAATTTTAATGTCTCAGAAAACCAGGTCTTATCCCAGTAGCTTTGGGAATAAAAAACAAAGCAATATGGAAAGATCACTTAGACATATATCCATACCAATATTTTAACAATTGGGAGTCATTAATTGACCTAACCTATATAAATTTGGGGTGCACAAAGAAAAATAAAAGGCCTGAGAAAACTCCTCAGAAGGATGGGAAGCCCTTAGAAACTGCATTCCATGATTCATACTCCGTCATCTAAAGCTGTGAGGCAACACTGCAAACTGCTGTTCTGTCATTGAGTTTATACATAATGCCCAAACGACAAGAAATACACATCTGAATAACTTATGTAAAATTACATAGGCTATACTTGTAGTATAAAAAAAGATTAAAAACTTTCAGTTATACTTGGTTTTCTGTCAGTTTATAAATACTAAAGATTTTAGTGCTTGTGGCTACTGAGATGACTTTATTCACTAATATTATGGCTGGGTAATGTAACCCGTCTTTTTCCTAATTTTGATACCTTCATTATTTTTTGGGATGACATACATTAGTTTGTCTTGTATGACAAAATATTTTTAAAGCACAACAGTAAAATCAAAAATAAATTAAATGTAATAACATAAATTTGGTGAAACATTAAAAATATTAAGGATACTGCAGTCATTTTAATTGATATATAATAATAATATTATTAGTCAGTACACTTGTACTCTAAACCACAAGGTTACTAGTCCAATTCATGCCTCTATTCCACTTTACTACCCTGAGCAATTCCCTCAATTTCTGCTGCAAATGTAAAAATGCATATTAACAGTAATAAGTAATCTTAATTATAGAATGCGGAGGGAGGATGCTCTATGTTATCTTCCATTTGTTTGTTTAGCTTAATGTTTTGAGGACTCTTTGATCAACTGTGAATTCCAAAGTCAGAACCTACACAATACAATAATTATGTGATCTAACAAAACAGGGTAAAGTTAAAATGTCAGTTACTCTTTTCATGTTTATTACTGGGTGTGAGTATGACAGTGTTTAGGTATGTATGCTAAGCTATCAACAGGCATCACACTGTGGGATAATTCCTGTCTTTGGTATTTGCTCCTGGTATGGGTGTCAGTATAATCATCAGAGCAGATGTGACCATGCAGTAAAATGCACCTATCAAAAAAAAATTATACCCAATTTCTCACTTCATGCTTCACCTCACCTGGTCAAAATAAGCCTGTCAAGGTTGATTCTCTGCTGTTTAGCAATCCATGCAGTTCGGTAAAGCTTTTCAGCAGTTTTCAAAACATCTGTATTGAGACGTTGCAGCAGCTGCTTCTCAGAGTTCACATATAGACGCTCCTGCTTAAGGTGATGGGCCAGAGTGTAAATGTCTGACTTCACCATCTTCAAAAGCTAAAACTCTGGGCTGAGCAGATGCCAGCTATAAAAGATAAAAAGAAAGAGTCATACAGTATAACAGAAAATGTGCACAATTAAATAAATGAGCAATGGCAAGGAAAAAAGTATCAATAAAGAATTGTAAACAATAATCCGTACATGAAGTAGACTGGGTTGTAACCCCATATACCTAACCTTTAAAAAATGAAATAGAAAAAAATATTTAACATGAAATCATAATTATTCATCGCCAACCTTAATGTTTATTGTATCATTGTTTCTGCAAAACTGCATTTTAAATTATCAACCTGCATACTCTAACCAAACGGCTATAACAATCCGTAAGAGGCAGCACATGCAGAAAAGTTGCAAACACTGTCTTGCAGGGTTGGTCACATCACAAGCCAGCCCTGTAGTTGGCTAATGTGGATCTCTAATTGCTAGGTAGCAAAACTGGCAGCTGTGATTCCAATGACCTGTGTTCAATTCCTGCTGCCAACAGTATGTCAGGAAGGACTGGGAGCAGCTGAAAGAGGGGCTTTGTCTGAGTGGATTCCTCAATAGTGAAACACACCAGAAAATACTCTGAGCCTTCATCTACACACACCTGAGAGAGGTTGTAGCTTATAGAGTTTCAGAATTCACTGAAATGACAAAAATTCAGAAAATAGCCATGAAAACTATGTGACCTATCATGCTCTCATGCTCCCCTTCAATCAATTTAATCAAAAGTTTATCAGATGGCAAAAATGTGTGCACTGTTTCCAAAAGCAGGTTAAGAAGAGTAATTTAAGATGCTGCTTTTACTTCTGGGATAATAAAGGCATTCAACTCTACATTTTTTTTGTTTTATGCAACTGCAGTAACAATACACAAGCAATGTGAGACATATTTTTGAGAGAAACATTCCATTAGTTCTTAAAAAGAGAAGACTTGTGAAGAGATGTGAAGGAATAACATTGCACACTGGGCCTATGTGAAAATTCCTGCCACATTCATGGATGCAGTGAGAAGTTCTAAGCAACTAAAAAGGTAAAACAGCTTTTGTACACACTCTAAACTAGTGTGAAAAGTTTAATAAAAGAAGATTTATTTAATAAATACATTTAAATGATACCCTTAAAGATATCAAAATGAGTGGCATTTTCCAGGAATATAAGGTACAAACAGGAGTTTCATTTTATTTGATATGTCTAAAGCACTGTAATTACAAGTAAAGGAGCATCAGATCAGCAGGAAAACATTAAGCACAGCTACACTTGACACAGACAGCAGCATTAATTTTTCATTAAATGAACAGCTGCTGAGGCAAGATGCATGTTGTTTCAGAAAAAGAAAAAATCCCTGGCAGGCCACTCGGATTCCTTGAAGGCCACGTGTCAGCTGATACAGACAAAGACTGCCTTCAAGAAGTTTGCTACTTCTGTTGCAATCAGAAACTCTGAAAACAGACTGATAAAATTATATCAAGTTCATATCTATAAATAGCCTGCAAAAATCTTGCATACCAAAAAAAAAAAAAACAAAAGAAAATCACTTGTCAGAGTCATTTATTTTCTCTGCTTCACAGACAACAGGTAATGTATTACAAAAGCCAGCTTGTGCACCATCATCTTCCAAGAAGTAGTAGTAAAATGCTTTTATTAATATTATCCAAAAGAAAGTGTAAGTTGCAACACCATAAAGGCATTACCTAATTTCTAATGCATTTAGAAAAAAAAAACAATACCCAAAACAAAACAATTACATACACAAAATTCTAAGCAGACTTTAATGACTAGAATATCCAGCACTAACCATTTGACAAACTTGAAAGCACTGAGGGCACAGAGTCAACAAAGATCTAGAAACTATTCCGGAAAACAGCACCTTACACTACAGCTGTTCTGGCAGCTCATGGTTATCCAAAGCCTGATAATTTGCATAAGTTCTCCATTGGTTAGTTACTTGAATATGATATACAGTAAGCACATAAGAAATTTGACAAATAAAAGACTATTCAGTCCATCAAGCCTGTTTGTTTAGCTAATAGCTAAACTGTCCCCATATCTCGTCCAGACGCTTCTTACAGGTTGTCAAGGTTTTTGCTTCAACTCCATGTCTCAGTAGTTGGTTTCAGATTCCTGGCTTCAGTCCTAAATACACTTCTCCTTAATTTCCACAGGGGTCCTAATGATTCCCTGTTAAGCTAAAAGAATTCTGCTGGATCTAATTTGTCAGTGCCTTTGAGAATTTTGAAGATGTTGATTAGATCCTCACACAATCTACTCTGCTTGTGAGTAAATAAGTTTACATTTTCTGAGTTTGTCAGAGTACATGTCCTTAAGTTCGGGAGTGCACTTGTTGCTCTCCTCAGTTTCTCTGTAAAGGATGACTGCAGTAAAATTCAGTGATAAACCTAATTCTTGACACCTTATCTTTACTGGGTTATTTGTATACAAATATGTCTTACTTCAATGTTGTGGCAACAGTTTGTATAGAACGCTAAGAAACTGGATTGAATTTAATTGAAATGTTTACTATTTTTATAAAGGTACCTGTTTTGCATACTCAGCACAATACTGGAAACATACAACAAATGTCACTAGAAACATCCCAAAAATCTTCCATTAAAATTTTCCAGTCAAAGCAGCAAGTGTTTTCATCTAGGAAAAGGCAGCAAATTAGAATTTACCCTGCTAAAAAGGATTATCAAGTTGCAGTCAAAAAACAATACCTTGTAAGCTTTACCTGATCATGTGCTTAGAACGAACTTTACATCACACTTCAAAATGCCAATTTGCTGCATTAAACAAAACACAGAGCAGTCTTGTTGGGGTCATGCTTGAAAGTATTTCATTTTTTTCTAAGTGGAAAATATGACAAATGCTGCTTGCTCAAAACAGGCAAGTTTAACTGAACTGAAACTTGAAAGCAGAAGAGATGGCCAAGTGGTGTGCTGTAACAGAAGTCCAGCCATGCACAACAAAGGTACACCAAATGCAAACCAACATTCTCTTTGTGACGCAGAAAGAGAAAAAAAGGTGGAGGAATGAAACATCCTATTCTGTTTAAACAAGTAACAAAAGTGGCCTTGAGGTTTTTTCATTATCACAGAGGATTCTTAAAAACGGACTTTAACTCAATTGTTCCTTTTAGGGTTCATTAACTAAAATGTAAAAGATTATTCAAAATATATTTGAACACTAACAGCTTAGTCTCATTTTGATGGCAAATGCTACTTGGTAAATTATACAGCATTTAAGGAACTTTCCCCTGTTCTGTTTATCAATATCATCTACCTAGTGTATTACTACATTTGTGTAAAATGGCTTACTTTTAAGAATAAACTATAGCTAATGTTTTACAGATTAGCCATGAAAGAACAGTGAACATACAGCACTAGTTCTTATCTTGGAAGATGTAAGAAAGCATTTTAAAATCAGGCTGGGTCACGCTGTGAAAACACCTCTGTGCTGCTCCCAAAATCCTTTATGAAAGCAACCATCTAATTGGTTTAGAGTGATAAACAGCATCAAAAGAAAATATCAAGCAACAACTGAGTATCTTCCCTTAGAAATTATTATAGTCACAGCAGAACTGACATGGGGAAAAGACAAAGAAAGTTTGGCCACATTTTACAGTATAATGTCCTTACCAAACGAGCTTGATGGACAAAATTGGTTCCTTTCTTTAGTGAACATTTTTACATATGGAATTACATCAAGTAAAAAAAATTTTTTTTACCTCTTTTTCCAACAACACAAAAATTAATAAGACTTGCCATTGAAAGTATGACTAAATGATTTAAAAACTTTAGTCTATTTCATTAACAGCTATGCACCCATGTGATAGCAACCGCTACTTGAAATGCTATGTTCAGCCTTTTTAAATGAAATGAGTAACACTGCGCTGTGATGATTTTATGTTACACAGTTCATTCTCACATTCTGCTAAATCATCAGTGAGAAAACACAATATTTACTTATTAATAAACTTGCCTATATGTGAAAGAACTTTAGAGCACTCTCACAGTTAAGAAGAAATGCACACAGATATAAATGTTTGAGAGCTTGGGCTTGCAGTAATTCATCCATGTTACTACTAGCCCAGTGTGAGTGTAGGTAGGCTTGTGCATGAATAAGTCCTGAGATGGAATGCCATTCTGTTCAGGGCTGTTACCCTGAGCCTAGTGTTTGTAAGAATCGCATATTTTATTTAAAAAAATCCATAGTTCAACTAAAAGACTGTCATTATTGACAGTTCTATCCAACTACAGTGCAAAATCAGAAATAAAAACACATAGCTCACACGTGCTTCGAGAGCATGATAATGTGACCAAACGGATGCCACTTACAGATATCTCTTACAAATTAAAGCATTTTCTGCTTAACAAAACTGACAAGTAATAATGAACAAAGAAATTAGGTGGCTCACTGGTTAATATCCACTACAAAAAGGTCCTACAACAAAATAAACTTCACATTTACTCTTAGAATACAGTTTCTACACTAAAAATCTAAACACACTGTAAACTAATCTATATTTGTACACATGACAAATTCTATCCATCACAATCACTCCAAAATAAAATGTATAAGTCACTGTTTCAAACCTTCATACCGGATCACCTCATTATGTTGCTTTGAAAAGACAGCATTAGACAGACCATCTAATGACAGTGCAACATCTCATGCAGCTGCATTTGGAGTTGCAGGAAGTAGGAGACAGAGCAGGAGTGGACCCCATGGCTTACAAGTGTATTAAATGAAATTTTAAAGAAATGTGTTTAGGAATGTTTATTCATTTCAAATACAGAATAATCATTAACATAATAGGGACAATGTTTCTGGGTTAAATTAAGTGTTAAATTTACAGAAATGGCACAAACATACATTATACTTCCAGCCATTTGCATTTTTTTTGCACCACACTGGAAAATTATACCTATGCATTAGGATCACTGGTTAAACACTATAAACAAGGATCATAATGTATAATTTTATATTATATTTTATATTAAATAACTTGTACTTTAGTTTTTTGTGTTTAAATAATTAAATATCCACACACCAGTTCTCAAATCTGCTTACTATCCCTCAGTATCTGAAAGGTAATTAAATGGTAACAGTAACACAAAAGCAGACAGAATGAAAAAAATGTAACATACTTAAAGCATGTATGTGTTTAAAAAAAAATTGTGAAGAAAAAACTGTTTAATATTATATTTTTATTCACTCTTTACAAATCTCAAGTGCAGAAATAAAACAGAAAAATTACTTACTGTTTACATAAGGTGTCCCTTCAACATAGCCTTACATTCACATTTAATGCCCATTCAGAGGTGCCTTTTTGGAGTCAAAATTAAGCACAAGGGAAGTGTAGACAACAAATTTACACATCTACACTTCTTACTACTTCTGTCTATGAGCAGAGACCTCCGTGACCTGCATGATGATATATCCAGCCATAAGATTTTTTTTTTTGGCTACCAAGAACTGACAATTCTATTCCTCTGCCGATTTTACTTTTGATACTACCAGAGTAAAAAGATGACAATAAACAATTTAAACATAATAAACAAGCTATTAAATGGATAGGGAAATATGTTAAAGAATACTACATAAATTACAGTGAATAATTTTATATTTAGATACCATTCTGTCTCATTCTCTGTATATCCCTACCTCCCTGCTGGTTTAACTGCCATTTTCTGGGTTCACCCAGGTTGGGTTATTGTCTGGGTGCCCTTCTTTAGTAACTTTTTACAACACATAAGGGGCACAATGACATTATTCTAACCTCAGGTGAGAGGGGTTATTTTAAGATACAGAATAGTATGGTGGGGTGGGAACTACAACAAACATCCCCAATTAGCACTCTTTCATTCGTGTTTTCAATCCAACCATTTTCTTAATTCGGTTTCATCCCCTGCTTTTGATTAAATCTTTGCTTAAACAAACCTTTACTTGCTCAGTTTCCTTTTTTATTATGCTAGATACTAAACTAAATTTGTTCAAATTTAACAGAGACAAATGCTTTAAAAACAAGAATTAGTTACATTTATCGCATTTAAAATTTGTTCCTTTAGTTCTTAATAAGCAATTCTGAATATCACCACTTGCTGACAACCAAGTATGGGGATGTATGGCACAGACAATGATATCTGACTACAGAAATACTATACATATACACAAGGCACCAATACGCAAGTCTGTAGAGTAGCCTCTACAAGGGTGAACGTTTTACTCTGCATACTTGATCATCTAATTTTACACCAACATATGTGCTTGAATTCCTAAAATAATGAGATGGAAAGAAATGGGTTACAAACAGTAAGCTGTCTCAGGCCATGTTTTAAAAACCTACACAAATGAAAATATCTTAGTTCTTGTTTCTCTTATTAATACCCTGTATCTTGGGGTTTGACAAGTTAGGTTAACAACTTACAATAACACAAAAACTACTTTAGTGTGAAAGTCACATGAGCATTTGAAGAACAAGAACTGTCCTATTAATAATAAAAAATAAATATGAACTTGCAAAACCTAATAAAGATATTAATAAAACAAAATGGAAAAATTCCATCTTCATATTTTCTGATCCCACTTCTTGTGTAATGGAATCACTATGGACAAAGGCTCATCATAGCAGCCCTGGGCACCAGGTGCAACACTTGTCAAAAAGTTACTAAGAGTCAACTTCACAAATGGAGAACACATAAACTCCGTACAGAAAGCACCCAAACCAGCAATTGGACTATAATCCAAATACTCAGGCACCAGTGTGCTGGACACCTATTTGTGTAGCCTTTCAAGAACAATTTAAACCTACTATAGCAAAGCACACTTTTGCAGATTAAATACAGGCATACTGACATTCTTCAATGGTGACAACCTATACATGTATTTGAGCAAAATTACAAATTATTGCCTATGTGCAATCTGTAAAACCACCTTTACAAAAACAGTCCTCAAAAATGGTGTATTGCACATCCATTTAAACACAGTTGGACCATAAAAGACACATTACCGGTATGTTTTGATTAAACAATTAACATCTCAGACAGTAAAGATCATATGTTTATACCTTGCATATCATTGAAGACTTTCATAAGCTCCAACAGGATGAAAGCAATAAGAAAATACTTAAGAGGTATTTGCCTATAAAGCAAGGCCATGGCTGCCTACTTTTATCCACCAGTCATTAAGTAGCTTTATTAACACTAATCTTTAAATTCTATGTACTCTCAAACAACTAGAATATGAACATGTTTCCTGTTTAATTCTGAAAAAAACAAAAAAAAATTAAAGGATGTCCCTTAGTTCTTCATTTTTGTATAAATGGTCTGAATTCTGAGAAAAAAAAAAAAAACGGTAAATGAAACTCTCAATTTAGAACTGAAATCTGGTTGTGGATGTTTAGAATTTATTGGCAAGTAGGAGGAGGTGCCACAAATTTCTATGAATGACATAATGGTACTTACAATGCATGCAGAATCCATCAATGTAGGGATGGAAAAATATGCTTATTTCATAATTTGGTATAAATCTCAATACTTTCTAGAGTATTCTAGAGTGGACATCAGCCCACCAGAGAGCACACTCATATACATGTCCACATAAATCAAGTTTTGACTTGCCTATTTACTGAACAGCCTGCTTTGCGCTACAAAAAACCCTGTGGTTAGTTCAAGTATACCATATGAAAAGAAATCAAGCAGAATTTTCTTGCAGTGCTAAAAATATATGTAAACAATTAATACACAACAAATACAAAAATATGCTTCAAATTTGCATTTCTAAAAATGCACTTTTTATAGCTTTTCATTAATATAACTTTACATACTTAAAACAACTAAAAAGATTCTATAGCAAAACTCTAAGTTATGTGAAACACCATTTCATAACCAGGCGTGCAAGATTTGAGTGTTATAGTGAGATAGCAGTGACTTAATGAGGTCGTAGAAGACAGCCCCACAGAGATTAGCTAATGGCAGAGTCCTCATACTTGATCCTCTGGCTATTTGTCTTCTTTGAATATATACTTTGTCAGATTAGTGTAGTGTTCTGATCACTTTAATATAAATACAGTAATACCTCTGGTAACTCATCTTCTGAGAGTAAAGCTATTTTTTTTTTTTAATGAAGTCAGCACTAAACACATGATGGCAAATGTGCAAGTTGAAGCACCTGTCAGCTAGCCAACTGTGGAAGCCAATAAGCAACCTCCGTACTACATGGAATAATTGTTTAGCACTGATAATGTGCATAGTCTACCACGCAACCTTAGTATACCTGAGGTCACGATTATTTCATGTTTACTGTATTTATTCTTAATAAATAAATACAACTTGCACAACTTGTCATGAAAGCGTAAAGCAATATCTTTAGAAACAAAGAAGCAGATTAAAAATAGTAGAAACAGGATAAATGAAATACCAAACATTACTGAGGTTATCACCAGGCTATGAAAGGAGCTAGTGCAGAACGTGGAACTGGGAGTGTACATAGAGAGTATTTATTTACAAGCAGATGGAAGGTGTTTTGTTGCTGATAAAATCCACTGGCCTGGGTGGGTGGTCATTGTCTGATCTACTTAACGATCCTGGCTTGGATCACCTCATAAAGCTAGGGAAAAGGATAGTTAAAAATAGTGATGACACGATACAAGAATTTTTGTATTCAAAATTTTACGATACTATATACCTTTCAAAATCACGACAAAAATAAAAAACCATCGAATGGGATTTCTGTTAAGTATCTCCAGTACTGAAGTGCCTTTTTCTCTAATACAACATAAAATATATAAATACTAACAGTAACAAGTGCTGTAAAATACTTGAAGGTAGTATTTACTTGCTACAACTATAGTTGCCGCTGGCAGTCCTCCCATATCCCACTGTCCAATATGAGTAACTGTGGATTTGTGCGAGGTCCCCCTCCTCAAAGCACAACATTGAATTGCATACACCAGTTAGAAAAGGAACGAATGCCTGGACTGATGGACTTTTTCAGATTGCTCATTACAATCACAGAATTAAACTGAAACCTCCATGCATTTATTGGGAACTAGTTGACCCCCACAGCTCCACCAACGTAGTAATGAAACAGGACAAACATTAAAAATCAAAAAAAAATAATTAAAAAATGTGATACTGACCAAGCAGGAGGTAGGTACGCTCCACTGTCAAACGTTGGCACCATATCTGATCATGTTCAGCTTTGACAGGAGAGCGTCCCCCACAGTTGGAAAAAAGCACATGGCTGTTAAATTTCTGGCAATCAACAGCTACACATTAAAACACACGTAGCTCTGATCTCTCTCTCAAAAACGTCAAATGTTAATTCTTAACAATCTGTAGATAATGTCAGTTGAACAAACAGGTATTGCTAGCTAAGTGGAGGCAAAGTACACTCCAACACGGAATGTTCAAGCAAATTATAGAAAAAGACCTGATCTAAATCTGTTAAGTAGTTCTCTCAAGGAAAGTGGACAGACATACATTTTCTGTTATATATATTAGTCATACACGTGCGACTAGGAGCGAGCTGATTGGACCAAGTGAAGATAATCATCCGCCAGGTCAGGGGGTGGCGAGGTGCTCTAAACCTTTTTCTATTATCTCTGCAGAACAAATATGGGAAAACCTGCCTGGTTTAACGCCACTTCCTGTTCCGGTCTAATGACATCACTTCCGGTTTCCAACATATAAAACCTCCATCTTGACAGATCAGTTTATTTTGGGAACTCAACCAGAGAACATTCTTGTGTTTTCCTTAAACCTTTTGCAGCCAGGGACAATATACGGGTGGCTGCCCCAAACCTTTCCAGTGTGTTGAGACTCATTCTTTTACAATATTATATAATACACGCACACACATACAGAAAGAGAGGGAGAGAGAAAGATGTCTGAATGCCGGACACTATTGAAAACAATAAATCTCATCTTTAAAATCCATGACAATATAACTCATTTGAAAATGAAATAACGTTGCCAATCAAAGCACATATAAATCTGTTCCTAAAGTAATTCCATAATATGGTAAAAGTGGCATTGCCATGCACTTGTCAGTATGTGTGAGTTTGCTTTGCCTTTTATATATTATTTCATGTTTTTCTCATGTATTATTGTGCCTTGCAAAATTCAACTTGTAGACGCATATGTGCTGGGTAGCAACTTTCTTGGTACTACCGATACTGCAAAAAAGGTGGTAATGTGACATTTTCAGAACTCTGGTACTGAATTAGTAGCAAAATAACATCTCTAGTTAGGTAATGTTGCTTCTGATCTCAGGTGAGCAGAGCAACGAATAACTATGCATGAATATGAATATAACCTGCAAGCATGAATATGCAGCTTACGAAGCAGATGACAGCACATGGAAAGAGCTGTGTAAGATCAGGAAGGTGGTGGTATTACTGGAGGGAAGCCAAAGAGACAGTTTCGGGATGACTGCGGAATACACAATGCTGCCACAACCTAGGGTTCATTATAATCTATAATAACGTTTCTTATAATGAACCAAAGTGCTGCAATACAACCAACTTCATTAAGTATTACTGTGCTGGGTTTCTAAAATGGTTCCAAACTTTGGTGGCAGTTACTTTAAAAGATACATGAGCACTTTTTCTTCACTCACGAAAGGAATGATTGATCAATTATGACGCTGCCACCTCCTAGTTAAGTACACTATATGTACATTTTAAAGAAATGGCTGATTTTTGACCATTGCACATGTATATATCTTATAAATTAAAATTTGCCAGAGTTGGACATGCAAATAAAATATAAACAAGTATCTGTCACAATATTTTACTTATTTTTTTGAGCTATAGCTATATCACATATGTTGGAATCAGTAACATTGACTTTGTGCGACAGATTTGCCATAAAATGAAAAATGTTGAGCTGTGTACAATTTACTCTGAGAAAAATCAATAAAGTGTTCTACAAAATAAATGAATAAGTACCCTTCAATCTCATAACCCTACTTCCTCCTCTCTCTTTGTAAATACTGCATTCAGATACTTAATGGTACAAATGGTGTCAAGTCAGCTGCTCCTCTTTATAGGTATATTGTTCATTTAAGGTACTTTTACTTTAGGAAACAATGCAATTACAGTAGTCTTAAGCAAATTAAGTAAACACTTTTAAGAATATAAAAAACAGTACAGAACAATGTGAAATATTATTTAGGTCTTGCCTCATTTTTTTAAGCTTCTTGTTATATGTAACCAGTAAAATTCACAACCTACATCAGTAGCATCAGCAAGATGCCATAGCAAAGACTGCAGGACAGTACTGGGGGGGGGGAAGAAAAAAAAAAAAAAAACAGTAACCTGCACATTAAACAAAAAGATTCAAATTCAATTCTATAGTGGTACAATAAGTGCATTTTAATCTTTTAATGAAGCCTAACATCTTAGACTATAATTATACTGCCAGAAAAATGAAGAACAATCTTTGGGTTTTCAAACTGTACCACATTGTCCTGAGAGCTGTAATTTCCTCAGGATGGGATGCGGATATGCAGTATCATGGAAAAGATATCCTGTTGTGTAATTAATGGCATTAACTTTATAAGCATTCAGACCTGTTTGATTCATTTTTGTATTTCAATTGTATCATCTATTATATTTTTTTCTCCTCTTAAAAACATCTAGGAGTTTTTCCATTATAATGGGAGACTTCAGTAAGAACTTCACTTAAAATGCCTGTAGAACTGCATAGCTAAATTAACAGCAACAAAGCACTTTTTGAATAATGTGTGTAAATTAAAATAAAAAATAAAATAAAATGAAAAAAGTAGCAAATTACACCAGAAACAAGAATATCATTGAGCCACAAAAAGCAGCTTTAACTCACTTTCTCCATATATGGCTACTGAAAGGCAGTACCGAATTAATGGTATAAAACCAGAGTATAAATCCAACTGAAGGCCAGGTCACAATATTAATTAAAATTAAAGAACCAACTCTGAGTGAGTGACAGAGAGAATTAGTTACTCTTTGGAATGTGGGAGATTTTAGCTTCTTGGGCAGTAGGCAATACAAGCACAGCTCAGAAAAAGATCATCACTATTGGTGTTCTCTTTAAAAAGCTAACACATAGCCTGTGCTTGGATAAATAATAGTAATGGTCCAAAACAAAAGTGGAGTGGAACACAACCTAGGTTTCATTTATAAGGGAAAGAAAGAACAGCATTAATGAAATAATGTATGACAGGTAATCAAAACAAAATAAAAGCACAATCTGGCATGTTTCTTCAGCAAGTGCTAGTTGATATAGGCCTATAGGGCGGAGTGGTGGCTCTGAGGCTAAGGTTGCTGCGCTGGTATCCCGAAGGTTGCCGGTTCGAATCCCCGTCACTGCCAAAAAAGGCCACTGCTCTGCTGGGCCCTTGAGCAAGGCCCTTAACCTGTAATTGCTCCAGGGGCGCTGTACAATGGCTGACCCTGCGCTCTGATCCCAAGGGGTATGCGAAAACTACCAAATTCCTAATACAAGAAATTGTATAAGGCGAAATAAAGAACAAAAAAAAATAATAATAATGCAATGTAATACAAGCAGCATAAAAAAAAAGTACAAACTGTCAAGTTTCTTCTAGTGAGTGCTAGCCAAGGTAAAAAACCCAAATTTAGCCCAAATACACTTGTTTATAAAATAAATATATATATATATGTGTGTGTGTGGAGTGAACTTAGATTCACTTTCCATGGAGCAGAATGGCAGCATGCAAATGGTACAAAGTCTTTAATGGTGCAAGAACTAATTGATCTCCAGGGAAAACAAGTGGAGAACAAATACTTGCATTTTATTATGAAAAAAAGGCAGCTGGGAGGACGACTGTATGGCCTGGCCTTGCCTAGACATGAATAAAACAGACATCTGACAGCAGTTATGTGTACACACCTCTAAGAACAACCATGTAATAAGAAGATGAAGTCAAATGACATTCACACCACAAGATATAAAGATGCGTTCAAATTAGTACTCAAACATGGGTTATAACACACTTCTCAACATTTTAATAAAAACCTAATAAAGGCGAGAGTTGAGTTAAAAGCAGCCAGCACACAGTATCCTAGCTAGCTACAGTATCCTTTTTGCTGTTTACTTATCCATCCATCCATTTTCTAATCAGTTTATTCATTTCTATTATGTGTGGTGTAGGTGATGAACTGGGCAACACTGAGCTCTAAGCAGACTGCAACATTAAACAGGAAGTTACTCCATCCCAGGGCACAATCACACACACATCATAGGCTAAATTTACAGTTGACAGTTTACCTAACAAGCACATTTTTGGGGATGTTGTAGGAAACCTGCAGAAACCTTATTAATATCTTATGTAACAATACAAAGAATGTGTAGCACATGAAAAACATCTAGAAGAAGAACATCATTTTACCGGACAAGAAAGCACACTGCTATTCTTATTTCAAAGAGTTTCATAATGACAACGTATGCTAAAAATCAGACAATTTAATGGTATTAGCTAGCATTCAAATAATTATTACCCTTATAAAACCTTACAAGATTTTAAGAAATTAGGTAGTTAAGTCTAAAATAAAAGAGCTTAAAATTAACAAGAGAACCACCATTGCATGTAAAGGAGACTGAATGTCCTATTTATATCCTTTTTATAATACATTTCAGCATTTCACATATAAAATGCAGGTCTCTTATACTATACTACCACATTTTACTTAAATCCAGGAGACTCTGTGCTGGGATGGACTTATGCTTATTGTTATCATCAACTCAACTGCAGATAAATGCGATTAACTAATTTTTAAAAAGTTGTCTGAAAAAAATTGTGAATCTATTAAAAAAATTAAAAATAGAATACTTTAGTTTAATAAATCATTGCTTTCACAGACAAAAGTATTGACAGAAAAGCATTGCCTTAATCAAAACTGACATCTGCAAATGAAGCAACTTGAAAACTATTTTTGCTGTTACAATTTCTAGTTAAAAGATTTCTACATTTTGATCAAATTTAATTCTAATTACTCTAAGAAATACATTGAAACTTACACCTAGAGGTACAAAAAGGAAATAACAACAAACTGAAATTACAAGAAATTTCAGAAGTCATCATTTATTGTAGTGTTGGATAGGTACTAAAAATTTGACTTCAGTATTGATAACAGCTTTCAGACCTCAGTACCAGTACCAAAATAGTCCCAATGAAAATATAATGGATAACTCCAATCCCCTCCCCTCCTCCCAACTTATTCCTGCCCTGGTTAGCCAAGCCATCGTACCACACTACGCGCTGCTTCCTTCTTGATAGACATGAAGTCCCGATCACATCCAAGCAATAGTGGGGGCTGTAGCGTGTAGTATCATTACATTAAGTCTACAAAACATACGCTTTTCCACAATTGCAACAGCAAGTATGTAGTTTAGTGGGAGGGGTATTGAGTAGAAAGCCAAAGTTTACCACTATTTTGTCATTTTTGGTACCAGAAGTTAAGTGCCATTTTAAAATTTGGGTTTTTCTATATTTTTTCAGTACCAATATGCTATGCAACCCTAGTTTACTGTATAAATTGAAAAGAGAGCATGATGATAAAACAGTAATTTTGCATAATCAGAGAAGATTTTAAATGAAGCAATTAACATTTATCAACATAAGGTGCATTACAGAACATTAAGAACTGAAATAAAGAATAAATTTCCACTCAGAACATTTCCAGTTCTTCATAAACCAATACATCAAATTACTGAATTGGCTTTAAATTCAAAATGGAAAATTTGTCTGCACTGTATATACTGAAACTGACCGACTGTTTTCACTAAACCAAGAAGTGTCTACTAAAAAGTACTGGATGCACTCAACTGTATAGCACCTTGTTCCCCCCTCGACACCAGCCACACCATTTAAAAAAGAGGCCTATCCAGAAAGTCTTCACTCACAAGAAATTTCAATTTACTGTATATGAACAATATTAATCAATCAATTTCTAAAGAATAAGGTAAAATCCTTAATTGATATGCAGGCAAACCAACATGCTCAAATATACTTGTACTAGGATTTTAGACACAAGGTATTAGTGTCTGCCTTTCAGTGTCAACTGGCCTCTTACATTTTAAGCTTCATAAATGCTCGAAAAAGTGTATGCTATTAACTTGAAATGTATTATCAAGTTTGTCTTCTGACTTTATTAAGAAGGTGGTACTGCGCATAGAATTCTTTATTAAATTAGTTACATTAACATCTGAAATAGTGTTCTTTTCAAGAGCTATGAGCAAATATTAAAGTTTTCATTTCCTGGAATGTATAAAGTCGCACTGGTCACATGTCACCTGGTTTTCAGAAACACAACTTCAATGCTAAAAATTATTTTTAATGCATAGAAGGATATGACTTTTGCATTTTTCTTTCAAATTTTCTTTGGCACAGTGTTAACAGATTTAAGAGTCCAAATGTGGTTTTAAAAGTTTTGATACAGAGCTGCTCTAGAACACTAGCTTCCAGTACAATATTCAGTCATTAGTTAAATTGTGGAGTTTCCAAAACCTCAGACTTGTCATTGCACTGCTTCTATATCTGAAACAGAAGATCCTTCCATATCAACCTTCACACTACTACAAAACCAATGATGTGAATATCTTTTAGGCTTCTATTCTGTGGTACTATAATTAGGTGAATAATTCAAACTTCACCTACAACTAACTTTTCTCTCATTTTATGTTATAGCTTAATAAAAAATACATACTGCCCTTGATGTACTCCTATGAATATTCTGGCTTTTTTCAATTTGACTACATCAGAATATATTTTTTTGAAATAAACCTAATCTCAGTATCCCCTCCTGTGTTCATTTTATTGAATTAGGTTTGATAGGACATTTATAAGCTTTCTTTTAGGGCTATACCATTAAATTCTGTGTAAAAAGCTTTGAAAGGTACTATAAAAGGTAAAGACTGACACTGTCACCCTGCTCAAGGTTGTTTCCTGCCTTGACCCAAGTGCTTCCAGGAAAGGCTGTAAACTCTGCCATCCCAAATTGTATTAAGCATGTTTGAAAATATTACATTGTATTATACACATGTACATTTCCTTGCTTGATACTGTAAAATCACGTACAGAATGAGCTGTTGTCTTCTCACTGAAGACTGAACAATCAAAATCTCAAAACTGGTTTTACGTCTATGTAAATGGATGTTTGGTGATGGAGTCAAAAATTCGCTATAAAGTTAAGTTCAGATTCTGATTCTATGATGTTCAAAATGCAGAAAAATGTTATTTTTAGCCTGGTGTCAATGAATGTGTGTGGGTGTAGGTGAAAACCCATATACAAACTTCCGAAAAAAACTGACCTCTCTTTTTCAAACAAGTTGCATCATGTTTGTCCTGTTACAGACTCCTGATCTGTTGTTTCTGCTCTAGGTTGGTACAGTATTTATCTCAGAATCCTTCAAAAACTATTTGACCTATGTCCAAAGATAACTGCCATAGAAATTGCTTAATATAACCAGGATTTTTGCAGTCTGCTCTGTTTTGTTGTGGACCAGGCCTTTTGAGATAACTAATTATTTAAATGTTCATGCATGTGCACACAAACACTCACGCACTCAAAAAAATGTGTAAGTGAAAATAGCAGGATGGTGAAACACAAAAACACGCACACACCTAGATATGCAAATGTCAGCAGACAAAAGCTTTAAACCAACACTGTACCAATCTGTCCGTCTATGCATCTGGTTACCTTTATTTGATCCAATGTATTTGGTTTCAAGCAGTACACTTCATTCAATTTCCTATTCATTTTACTCTATACTTATCTGTGTACATAAAATTAATGTACTTGATTATATATTTTTGTACAGTGCAAATGGTTGTATTGTACTGTAACATCTTCTGCGGAGTGGTTTCTTACAATATCACTACAGTGAAAAAAGTCTGAATTAGCACAAGCTGATCTGATTCAGGGTTTTAAAAAATGTAATTTACTTCAAGAAGTAGAAGTGCATTATAATCAAAAAGAACGGTTATGTCAAATATTTGAATTATTAAAATGTGTGCTTTAGTTTAGATGTTTAAAGTTAAAGATTGCAGAGTAAATCCGTCATTTTGCACCCTCTGATTACAGGTTCACAGAGGGCTGCATCTCTAGTAAAGGAACAAAAATAACAAAATAGTTATAATCACTGACCCTGAAATAGTCTAAAATGATTCCCCACATATTTCTGTTTGAAATGTGTAACCTTCTGGGCGTTACTTTTAGAGGGCTAGGACCACCGGTAAAGAATCGCACATAAAAAAATAAGTTCATGTTCGTGAACCTTGAAATAGCATGAAACAACACTCTATATGCCTCTTAGCATGAAACAACACTCCATATGCCTCTATTACCGATCCCTATTTTTTCAAAGTTTTGTAAAAAGGGAGCGACTTTGACTCGAAACCCATTAGGGTGTGAACAACTGGGAATAGTTTATGTATCATGCACAACTTCCAAGTCCTTCTGATCATTTTTACTGAAGACATTTATTGGTTTATCCTTTGGGTGAAATTTCCTGCACCCAAATGGCCTAGATAGATACAATTTATTTTGTATAGCCCAAAATCACACAGGAAGTGCCACAATGGGCATAGATAGATAGATAGATATGAAAGGCACTATATAATAGATAGATAGATAGATAGATATGGAAGGCACTATATAACAGACGGACAGACAGACAGATAGACAGATAGATAGATAAACTTTATTAATCCCAAGGGGAAATTCACAAAAGGTGTTTTTATCAGGTCTACTGGGACAAAAAAGGGAGGAAACCCAAAAACTTGCAAAGCCGTACATAACTAGACATCAAGTAGCATCAAATTGTACATCATATGTTGGGGTTTTTATTGTATGGGGGACATCAGACCAAAAAAAAAAAAAAAAAAGTAATTTCAAAGCATTCATAAGTAATTGTTATGAACATAACTTACAAGTACGTACTGTGATGACCAATCCAATCCATAGTCCAGACAGATTTTTTAATTCCATGGTATGCACAACAAGATAGGATAATAACCTACAAGTATCATCTCTGGCCACCAATAACCACACACAAAAATCCAGCCACGAGGCTGCATATCCACAAGCTTACACTTCATTGCCAGGTTGTTGACCGAGCATGCATTTTACCTTCTCCTAGAACAGCCAAGTCCAAACATGCTTACATTTCTGAAACAGAAGAACTCATCCTGCTCCATGCGTATATACAGTTCTCTGGTAACTATAAAGTATGCACACCTGCACAGGAAAAATATCAACTTAAAATGGCACAACAAGGGGGAAATAAGGTGAACATGGGACAGCATAACAACAAGGCTTAGTATGCACTTAGGGCAACTGTATTAAAAAGACTTGCTATACAGTATCCTACTTTGAAAATGAACATATATCTGGAGGCAGGATCCAGCCAACATCTTAAAATAAAAAAAAAAACAAACTGCCTACCTGTCTTCATATACAGATCTCGGGACGGTGTCTGGGATGTGGTAGGTTTTTAGATATGTGCCCAGAAACTGGCGGCTCCTTACTCCAGACTAGAGTTAGCCATTATTGGTGGGTGTGAATTTCACCAAGACACATGTAGCAGTTGGCTCCCTCAGTAACCGGGGTGGGGGTCGGAGAGCCTGCATGGTTGTATAAATAAACAGATGAAGATACTAACTGGCATTGTGACCAGCTACACCCCCGTAGGACAGCAGAGCAGGCAGATGTGGCTTCTTGTGCGTCAATGTCACTTCTCGTATTGAACTTCAAACCGCTCGAGTCTTCCAATTAACAATTATATATATGCAAAACCTCGAGAACTGTGTAACCGACCCGCAAAGTTTTTCTTTTTTTTTTTTTTTAAAAAAAATTCTGTTCAAACACATAAGCCGTTTAAACGCTTCACGGCCAGAAGTGCTCCGTGCCGCGGCCTGGACACATAACAAGCAGCCTAAAGAGAAAGCCGCTGTCCCAGCATACACACAAGAGGAACGGTTCCCCAAAACCTGCCACATCTTGAGACCCCCGCGGCACACTTGTACGCCCGCCCAAATATACTGTACTTACAGAAATGGCCTCGCTCGATAGCTGTAACAGGCCTGAACCAGGTCGACCGGCGTGCTGCTACGAAGTGACGTCTACTTCAGTCTACTGCCCTCCCCGTTTCACTAGGGTTGTCGCTCGCCGCTGCCTCTCCACCTCGAATCCAGTCGAGTCGTGGCGCGCGGGCGCGGACACACCACACTGACACACACGCAGGCGAGCGCAAAGACAGTCGGGAAATGTAGTTTTTTTTATGGTCACGCGGTTACGAATCGACGTCTGGTTAGCCGCAGCAGTTCCAGTCGCTCAATCTCATTCCGCTGGGGCTGCGTAGTCTAAACGCACTCTTCCGAGAAATGTGCCAGGCAAAGCTCCAAATGGGATCTCGTAAAAATGCAGCCAAGGACACCAAACGAATCGCAAATCTGAAAGTTCTGACTTCCTTAATCCACAGAAAGAAAATTTAGAATAGGTTAACCCGATTGCACAAAATAAATGCAGTGATTTCGTAAGTATGTCATTGGCATGTTCGGACAAGTGGCGGCAGTTAGACGCACAAGGTTGTGTTTGTGTGTTTTGATAAGGAAGCTATCCAATGCGCAGGAGATTTTTGTCAGAAGACCTGTTCACCTGGAATAGGTGTGTAAAGAAATCAGTTCAGTTTTCATATCACCCGGAGGCTGACCGTGTTTTTAAATCTGAAAGAAAGGCAATCACGTCTGCACGAATCGGAGAATCTAGCAAGAAAATGGATGTGATTATATAAAAACTGCTGATGGGATGTGAGTTTGAATTCTCTGTCCTGTTGATGGTGACATGTGGAAATAGAGGGGTCAAACAGTGCGTAAATCTACCCCCCCTTAATAAAAGGAAAAGTGTCTGTGTGTGACTTGAGGGTTAATGCTGACAGGGGCCGTTTATCTGTTCTCATCGTCTTAGATGTGAGTGCAACATTTGATACCATTGATCACAATATTCTTAGAAATCGCCTTAGTCAATGGGTGGGCCTCTCTGGCAGTATCTTAAAATTGGTTCGAGTCTTACTTAACTGATAGAAAATTCTTAGTTAGTTGTGGTAATTATACATCGAAGACACCTGATATTCTATATGGTGTTCCACAACAAGGATCTATCCTGGGTCCGCTGCTCTTTTCGATCTCCATGCTTCCATTAGATAGATAGATAGATAGATACTTTATTAATCCCAATTGGAAATTCACATTCTCCAGCAGCAGCATACTGATACAATAAATAATATTAAAGAAAGATAATAATTCAGGTGAAAAACAGACAATAACTTTGTATAATGTTAAATGTTAACATTTACCCCCCCTAAGGGTGGAATTGAAGAGTCGCATAGTTTGGGGGAGGAACGATCTCCTCAATCTGTCTGTGGAGCAGGACAGTGACAGCAGTCTGTCGCTGAAGCTGCACTTCTGTCTGGAGATGATCCTGTTCAGGAGCAGGACAGTGACAGCAGTCTGTCGCTGAAGCTGCACTTCTGTCTGGAGATGATCCTGTTCAGTGGATGCAGTGGATTCTCCATAATTGATAGGAGCCTGCTGAGCGCCCGTCGCTCTGCCACAGATGTTAAACTGTCCAGCTCCATGCCTACAATAGAGCCTGCCTTCCTCACCAGTTTGTCCAGGCGTGAGGCGTCTTTCCTCTTAATGCTGCCTCCCCAGCACACCGCTGCATAGAAGAGGGCGCTTGCCACAACTGTCTGATAGAACATCTGCAGCATCTTAGGTCAGATTATCTCATGGCATAATGTGAGCTACCACAGCTATACTGACGACATACAACTGTATTTATCAATAGCACCTGATGACCCCCGACTCTCTTGATTCACTGACCCGCAATGTCTTACTTGCGTTTCTGAACGGATGAGTAGTCGTTTTCTCAAACTAAATAAGGAGAAAACAGAAATCTTAGTAATTGGCAAAAATGGATATAGTTGAGGGTATTAGAAATAAACTTGATCCATTAGGCTTTAAAGTCAAGAATTTAGGGGTAATTATTGACTCTGACCTAAACTTTAAATCACATATTAATCAGATTAGCAGGACAGCATTTTTTCACTTAAGGAATATAGCAAAAGTTAGGTCCCTTGTAACTCTGCAAGATGCTGAAAAATGAGTTCATACTGTTGTTTTTAGTCGACTAGATTACTTTAACACACTCCTGTAAGGACCACCCAAAAAAGACATCAGTCGGTTGCAACAAGTGCAGAATGCAGCTGCCAGAATCTTAACTAGGAAAAAAAAAATCTGAGCACATCACACCAGTTTTGATGTCACTACACTGGTTACCCATGCCATTCAGAATTGACTTTAAGATACTGCTAATGGTTCACAAAGCCTTAAATTATCTCACTCTATCCTGTATTTTGGAAAGCCTCTCACCTTACACTCCAAATCGTAAACTTTAGATCTTTAGATGAGTGTCTTCTTATAATTCCAATAGCTAAACTTGAAAGAAGTGGTGAGGCAGCCTTCTGCTGTTATGCACCGAAAATCTGGAATACAGGTTTACTGATAGAAATTTGCCAGGCTAATACGGTGGAGCATTTTAAAAAAACTGCCAAAACCCCATTAGTGTAACATGGCTTTCTCATAGCTACATTTTACTGTATCCCTGTTAAGCTATAGGTGCATTGAATTATCATTTTCATCATGGCTGCTCAATCTGTACTAATCAAAGCACATAGAAACTCTCCCTGGTTTAATGAAAACACTCGAGCTCTTAAATTAGAGTGTCGAAAACTGGAACGCAGATGGAGAACAACAAAGCTACAGGTCTTTCAAATTGCATGGACAGAGAGTGTTAATAAATATAAAAAAGCCCTCTTTAAAGCTCGGTCAGAATATTATTCTACATTAATAGATAGCAATAATAAAAATCCTCGGGCACTGTTTAGAACAGTGGCTAAATTAACAAATGGAAATTCAGATCAACAGTGCAAAATACCAACAGACATTAGCAGTACAGACTTTATTAACTTTTTCAATGAGAAAATTAAAAATATAAGATCCCAGATCTCTGCATCACAGTACAAACCAAATACTAGCTTAGCAGACCCTGCCTCACATTGCACTCAGCACTTTAGTAATTTTAATCCTGTAACTGAGCAGGAAGTCTTAAGTTTAATTTCTAAAATGAAGCCCACTACTTGTTCCCTAGATCCAGTGCCAACAAAACTAGTAAAAAGTGCAATGGATGTTCTTGCAGCGCCTATCCTAAACATTATCAATAGTTCATTATTGCATGGCACAGTACCAGATGCACTAAAAGTGTCAGTCATTAAACCATTACTTAAAAAGTCAGACCTTGACCCACATATACTAAATAATTATAGGCCTATTTCAAATTTACCGTTTCTCTCTAAAATACTAGAAAAAGTAGTCGCCAGTCAGCTTCAGACACACCTTATGCATTACAATTTATTTGAGAAATTCCAGTCTGGTTTTCGCACTGGTCATAGTACAGAAACGGCACTAACACGGGTTGTAAATGACATTCTGATATCCTCTGATGAAGGAAACTCAACTGTAATTATGTTGTTGGACTTAAGTGCAGCATTTGACACCATTGACCATTCTATCTTACTGCACAGGCTAGAAAATGATGTTGGGCTTACAGGCACCGTGCTCGCTTGGTTTAGTTCTTACTTATCAAATCGATTCCAATATGTACAGAAATGTGCTGACAGTACTCCATCATTATACACAGAAGTTCAATATGGTGTCCCGCAGGGCTCAGTACTGGGACCTTTACTGTTTTCACTGTACATGCTTCCACTGGGATCTATCATTAGGAAACATAATGTTAATTTTCACTCGTATGCAGATGACACCCAGTTATACCTTTCATTTAAATCAAATGAAGTTTCTCCAATGTTGTCTTTAATTAGTTGTGTTAGTGAATTAAAGGAGTGGATGAATAAGAACTACTTGTCTTTAAATACAGATAAAACAGAGATGTTAATTGTTGGAGGGAATGATGCTGATCACAACAATATTTTGCCATCATTTAACTCAATGGGAATCCCAGTCAATTTTACTGAATCAGCCCGCAATCTAGGAGTTATCTTTGACTCTAGCATGTCATTTAAAGCGCATATTACAAAGTTGTCCAAAACATGTTTCTTCCATCTTAAAAATGTTAGGAAATTAAGGCGCTTTTTAAATAAACAGGATTCTGAGAAACTAATTCATGCATTTATCTCTAGTAGGGGGCGGCACGGTGGCGCAGTGGGTAGCGCTGCTGCCTCGCAGTTGGGAGATCTGGGGACCTGGGTTCGATTCCCGGGTCCTCCCTGCGTGGAGTTTGCATGTTCTCCCCGTGTCTGCGTGGGTTTCCTCCGGGCACTCCGGTTTCCTACCACATTCCAAAGACATGCAGGTTAGGTGGATTGGCGATTCTAAATTGGCCCTAGTGTGTGCTTGGTGTGTGGGTGTGTTTGTGTGTGTCCTGCGGTGGGTTGGCACCCTGCCCAGGATTGTTTCCTGCCTTGTGCCCTGTGTTGGCTGGGATTGGCTCCAGCAGACCCCCGTGACCCTGTGTTCGGATTCAGCGGGTTGGAAAATGGATGGATGGATCTCTAGTAGGATTGACTACTGCAATGCGGTGTTCACTGGATGTTCAAACTGTTCTTTATACAGCCTCCAGTTAATCCAAAATGCGGCTGCGAGAATTATTACAAGAACAAGAAAATACGAACACATAACTCCAGTTCTTAAATCCTTACACTGGCTCCTGGTTAAGTTTAGGGCAGATTTCAAAATCCTTCTTTTAACATATAAATCATTAAATGGTCGAGGTCCGGCTTACTTGTCTGAACTTATTATGACTTACAAACCAGAGCGCACATTAAGATCTCAAGATGCCGGTCTGCTTATGATTCCAAGGATTAATAAAATAACAGTGGGGGGTCGAGCTTTTAGTTACAGGGCCCCTAAACTGTGGAATGGTCTGCCTGCTACTATAAGAGATGCCCCTTCGGTCACAGCTTTTAAATCCCGGCTGAAGACTCACTACTTCAGTTTAGCACACCCTGACTAGAGCTGCTGATTAACTGTACATACTGCATCTCTGTTGTTAGTCATTAGCAATAAAACATAAGTAACATGACAGTTATAATTGTATACTAACCCTCACTTACTCTGTTTTTCTTCTCGGTACTCAAATGTGGCACTTGGTGCCATGGCCCACCTGCCAAGTTGTTTTGCCTGCCTAAGGAAAAGTCATCCCAGATGGAGGATCGCAGGAATCGTGGGAGAGAGGGGTCCTTTCATCGGATTGGCTGGCCCAGCACTGTCTCAGCTGTGGAATGGCCAAATGGGGGAGGCAGCTTGAAGGATGAGGTCTCCAGGACTCTATACAAATACAAATCTTATTATGGGATATATCATCTACTGTTAAATTCTACTCTGTACTTCTAAAATTTATATATTTTTTTTTTTTTATTTCTTACTATATTGAGAAATTGTTCTGTGTACTGTACTGTATTGTATTGAGCCCCTTCTTTTGACACCCACTGCACGCCCAATCTACCTGGAAAGGGGTCTCTCTTTGAACTGCCTTTCCCAAGGTTTCTTCCATTTTTCCCTACTAGGTTTTTTTTTTGGGAGTTTTTCGTTGTCTTCTTAGAGAGTCAAGGCTGGGGGGCTGTCAAGAGGCAGGGCCTGTTAAAGCCCATTGCGGCACTTCCTGTGTGATTTTGGGCTATACAAAAATAAACTGTATTGTATTGTATTGTATTGTATCCCTATTCTCTGCACTTCTTTTTCTGGTTTTCTGTAGTGGCGATCTGCGCCATCACCACCTGATCAAGACACCATGCAGTCCCTACATTGATGGAGTACCCCAGAGGTCCACATGGCCATCATCATCAAACTCTTTCATGTGAAGCCTGAAAGCCATGAGGACTGATTGAGATCATTTATGTCAGGTAGAATGTCCAGTGCAGGCTGAGTGGTCTCTTGGCCCCTGAACCCCTGCAGATGTTGTTTGGTTTTTTTTCCTCAGGCCCATCTGCAGTTTTTTTTTTGTTTTGTTTTTTTCTGTCCTCCCGGCCATCTGACCTTACTTTATTCTTTGTTACTTAGTATTACCTAATTTTATTTTGGTTTCATATAAACTTTTTGTTCTTCATCTTGTAAAGCACTTTGAGCTACACCATTTATATGAAAATGTGCTCTAGAAATAAATGTTGCTGTTTGTGTGTCCAACCGGTTGCTATAGTCAACTCCAGAAATATAGGCACTCCTCAAAAAAGTGAACAAAAACATTATTTGATATAGGTAATACATGCAATGATTGTAAAATTCCTCTAATGTTTGGAGAAATCGCTGATTATTGTGGACGCTAAAGTCAAAAACAACGGGATACAAAAACATCAATTTAAAATAAAAAGCAATTTCTTTATTCTTGGTGAGTTAAAGAGACTGCAGCACCTGTCAGCCCAAGTTCTACTGACAGTCAGATCAGACAGCCTGCAATCTAACGTGGAGCCTCCCTCTATATATCTTCTTCATGTATTAAACAAAAAAATATACATGGCAGTTCATTTTGAGGTTATACATAAATTATAATAGCTTACTACTCCCTGAATTGGAATGTGTACATTGCTTCTTTCAGATAAAGAGGTTATCAGAGCACTCACAGTTTTAAGAAATAGGCTCAAATAATTTTAAGCAGGAATTCAGAAACTGTCACATTGATTTATAATATCACAGGGTGTTCTGTTAGTATCAAGAGGTCAGCATTTTCTCATTAAAGAATGCAAGTTAATCTAATAATTCTGTGCACAAGCTTAATTCTTTTTCTACCTAAATGAAGAACAAATCATATATAAGTAAAAAATCATATACAGTTCGGTCCATAAATATCTGGACTGAGACAACTTTTTTCTTGTTTTGGTTCTGTACATTACCACAATGAATTGTAAATGAAATAACTCCGATGCAGTTGAAATGCAGACTTTCAGCTTTAATTCAGTGGGGTGAACAAAACGATTACATAAAAATGGGAGGCAACTAAAGCATTTTTTGAACACAATCCCTTCATTTCAGGGGCTCAAAAGTAATTGGACAAATTAAATAACTGGAAATCAAATGTTCATTTCTAATACTTGGCTGAAAACCCTTTGCTGGCAATGACAGCCTGAAGTCTTGAACTCCTGGACATCACCAGATGTTGGGTTTCCTCCTTTTTAATGCTCTGCCAGGCCTTTACTGCAGCGGCTTTCAGTTGCTGTTTGTTTGTGGGCCTTTCTGTCTGAAATTTAGTCTTCAACAAGTGAACTGCCTGCTCAGTTGGGTTAAGATCAAGTGATTGGCTTGGCCATTCAAGAATATTCCACTTCTTTGCTTTAATAAACTCCTGGGTTGCTTTGGCTGTATGTTTTGGGTCATTGTCCATCTGTGTCATGAATCAATATGACGTCATTTAGCTGGATTTGAGCTGACAGCATGTCTCTGAACACCTCAGAATTCATTCAGCTGCTTCTGTCCTGTGTCACATCATCAATAAACACGAGTGTCCCAGTGCCACTGGCAGCCATCACACTGCCTCCACCGTGTTTTACAGATGATGTGGTTTGCTTTGGATAATGAGCTGTTCCACGCCTTCTCCATACTTTTTTCTTGCCATCATTCTGGTAGAGGTTGATCTTGGTTTCATCTGTCCAAAGAATGTTTTTCCAGAACTGTGCTGGCTTTTTTAGATGTTCTTTAGCAAAGTCCAATCTCGCCTTTCTATTCTTGAGGCTTATGAGTGGCTGGCACCTTGCAGTGCACCCTCTGTATTTACTTTCATGCAGTCTTCTCTTTATGGTAGACTTGGATATCGATACGCCGACCCCCTGGAGAGTGTTGTTCACTTGGTGAGCTGTTGTGAAGGGGTTTCTCTTCACCATGGAAATGATTCTGCGATCATCCACCACTGTTGTCTTCCGTGGACGTCCAGGTCTTTTTGCGTTGCTGAGTTCACCAGTGCCTGCTTTCTTTCTCAGGATGTACCAAACTGTCGATTTTGCCACTCGTAATATTGTAGCAATTTCTCCGATGGGTTTTTTCTGTTTTCGCAGCTTAAGGATGGCTTCTTTCACCTGCATGGAGAGCTCCTTTGACCGCATGTTGTCTGTTCACAGCAAAATCTTCCACATGCAAGCACCACACCTCAAATCAACTCCAGGCCTTTTATCTGCTTAATTGATAATGACGTAACGACGGACTTGACCACACCTGCCCATGAAATAGCCTTTGAGTCGATTGTCCAATTACTTTTGAGCCCCTGAAATGAAGGATTGTGTTCAAAAAATGATTTAGTTGCCTCACATTTTTGTGCAATCGTTTTGTTCACCCCACTGAATTAAAGCTGAAAGTCTGCACTTCAACTGCATCAGAGTTGTTTCATTTAAAATTCATTGTGGTAATGTACAGAACCAAAATTAGAAAAAAGTTGTCTCTGTCCAAATATTTATGGACCTAACTGTAGCTCTCTGCAGCATGATTAATACAAAATACAGTCCTTGGTATTTGTGAGTTAAATACTTATAATCATTACAGTTAATAATGTTTTTTTCTTTCTCACTATATATTTAATGAAATCAATTCCTGCAAAAGAGTTGTTATATCATCCAAATAGTAAAACGTATGTTTCAAAATTATTGGCACCCTTGAAGAATACTATAAATAAGATAAAATAAATTTGCATCTTTGGGGAAAAAAATATTTCTTGATGTTGCTGTTTGTGTCCAAGAACTTTTTACCTGTGTGTAACCTCATATTTATACCCACTGAAACAGAAAATGGCCACAGACAACAGTTCCTAGACACCAAATTCTTTTGTCATCCACCAGCATGGGGAAAATCAAAGAGCTCAAATGAGGAAAAAAAATATTGAACTATATAGATTGGGGAATGCCTACCAAGAAAAAAGGTATATAGTTGAAATTACCAGTAAGCACAATCAGGGCCATAATGTTGAAAATCTGCTGGGAAGGCAAATGCTGAGGTCTACGTTGATTAGTTAGATTTCAACCCATCTTAGATGGGTCCACCTTAATAAAAAAATAAGTGTCTGTGTGTCCGTCCAGTTGATATTTTTCTACTTTTCCAAATGATGGCACATCACAAACCTTTTTAGTAATAGAATGCATTGCATTCGTCATTCCATACCGTTGTAGATGGCAAATCACAAACATTAACACTGCTTTTACAAATCCCATACCAAATGGGACATAACAGAGACATGTGCATTGCCTGGTACACTGGAAATGTTAACAATGAGGTGTACATTGCTTACTAGACCTATATCCATCCATCCATCCATTTTCCAACCCGCTGAATCCAAACACAGGGTCACGGGGGTCTGCTGGAGCCAATCCCAGCCAACACAGGGCTCAAGGCAGGGAACCAATCCTGGGCAGGGTGCCAACCCACTGCAGGACACACACAAACACACCCACACACCAAGCACACACTAGGGCCAATTTAGAATCACCAATCCACCTAACCTGCATGTCTTTGGACTGTGGGAGGAAACCGGAGCGCCCGGAGGAAACCCACGCAGACACGGGGAGAACATGCAAACTCCACGCAGGGAGGACCCGGGAAGCGTACCCGGGTCTCCTAACTGCGAGGCAGCAGCGCTACCACTGCACCACCGTGCCGCCCTAGACCTATATATATATATATATATATATATATATATATATATATATATATATATATATATATATATATATTGTCACAGGTGGCTGCGGGTGGTACCCGGCCGGGACGTCCCAGAGGACCGGTGGAGGGCTTATGCCTCCCCCAGACCATGTGGGGGTGACTGCCCTGGTGGTTATGGGGACCATGGGTACAGAGCTTTGAAGCTCAGCCCTGCAGGGGCCTGTGGTCACCGCCAGGGGGCGCCCCGATGCCTACGAAGCCCTGGACCTCAGCACTTCTGCCACACCTGGAAGTGCTGGGGGGAAAGAATACCGGGGACACCCGGAGTGCTTCCGGGTGCACAGCCGGCACTTCTGCCACACTGGGGAGTGCCGGCGGAAGATTGTTGGGAGGCACCTGGAGCACGTCTGGCTGATTATAAAAGGGGCCGCCTCCCTCCATTCAAGGGCTGGAGTCAGGAGAGAAGGAAGGACAAGGTCTTGGAGGAGGCAAGGAGGTGGCCTGAAGGAAAAGGCATTTGAAGAGTTGGCCTGGACTTCGGGGACTTTAGGGGTTTGTGGTGCACTTTATTCTTGAAAATAATGTACAATAAACGTGTGTTGGGTGATTTGAATGTGTCCGCCTGTCTGTGTCCAGGCCAAGCTCCACTATATATATACATATATATATATATATATATATATATATATATATATATATATATATATATATATATATATATATATATTGTAGCAGATAGAGGCGTGGTCCACCTCTTGAACCCTCAGATACCACTCTGAACATCAGGTGAAAGTATAATAACTATTATTTTTATTATTACACTGTGCACAAAGCACCCTCCACTCCACACTCATATAAACACAATTCTCTCTAACCAATCCTCCTCGCCCAGACACTTCGCCCTCCTACCTCCCAGCTCAGCTCAGTGTCTGGGCTTTCCCACAATCCTTTTATACACCCTGACCCGGAGGTGTTCCTGTCCAATCAGTCCACAGTTCCTTATTCCTTCCGGGTCAGGGTAAACAGTCCTTTTCTTCACCCCGGGAGCACGTCGTTTCTTCCCATCACGTGACCATGACGTACTCCCGGGTTATAGGGCACATGCGAGCCTAAGAACCCCCCTACGGCGACGCCTGGTGGCCCCCAAGTTATCCAGCAGGGCTGCGTATAAAAACTACATAGTCCATGAGGCCCTGCTGGAACTCGGGGAACGTTCACGCTGTTGGGAGAGCTCCTCCTGGCGGCCTGGGGGTGAGAGCCGGAATCGAAAGCCGGCAATCCACCACAATTCCCCCCCCTTAGCGAAGCCAACTGGGGCGAAGCGTCCAGCCCCGCGAGGGACGTCCTCCTCCAGGAGGACGCGTTAGCCAGACCTTGGCTATGTTGTCTAGGCCCCCCAGCGAACCTTGGGGGAACGGTGTATCTTGTGTCCCACCGCTCCCCTGTCCTCCGGGGACAACTTCGCCACACATGGCCCGGCCAACGGCAGTTGTAGCACCGACGATGCCCTCCTGGTTGTCTCCCTCTGCGAGACCAGAAACATCTCGGAAATTCCGTCAGCGTCATCTCCGCCCCTTTCTCCTCCAAGGAGGGTTTTACGCTTTGCTTTGCTGCTCTCAGCCCTTTTCCCTATCTTGTCAGGAGACCCGTGTTTCACCTTGTGGATCTCCTATTTACTCTGGGGCTTGTGCACAGCGTGAGGCTCTCTATGGAAAAGAGAGAGCCTCTTTGCTGTTTGCACACCCGTTGTGCTATGTATTCTAGGAGGCGGCGTCATTAGTACCACATCACCCCTGGTAACAGCACTTTTCAGCTGCCCCGGTTTGATTGGCACTTCCTCCGCCCCTCCAGTAACGAGCGACAGCTCCCTCATCACGCGGGTCGGGGTCTCGAGGTCCGTATCGTTCCGGACAGGCGTCTCATACCGCTGTCCCGGTTCGATCTGACCTTTGCCCGACCACTCAGTCATTGTACCACGCTCTATTGTCAGGCACACAGCGCTTTGGCAGCTGCTACTTATTAATCGTGGTGCCGAGTCGCACTGTGTCCCTTTATTCTGTACGATACAGGCAGGACTCACCTGTATTCCCGCATCGATCATCAGCGGAGCTTCTCGCCCAAGTCGCCGTAGGAATTCCATCAGCCATTTCAGCGGCGCCTCGGCTATAGATCCCAGCTCCTCCACACGTGCCTTTAACTCTTTTAGTCCCTGTAAGAAAATATACATGGGCTCGAGATATTTCTCGAGCTCCCGTAAGTCCATAAAGTTACTTATTTCGGCCGGAGGTAAGCTCGCTTCCGCATTCGTCTCACCTGCCGGCCGGGAGCCAATGAGCACGTCCGCTCCTGGCACGTGCTCTGCTGGGCTTCGCGGAGGCTTCTGGGACTTGGAGTCTTCTGGGGGATGGGTGGCTGCAACAAGCCGACTGAGATCTGCCTTTTTTACTTTAACGACAGATCCTTCAGTCACATCCCGCCCCTCTTTGCCTTTATTTAATATTGGCGCTGCTTTGCTCACCGCCCCCTTCCCTTTCAGGGAACTCTGAACCGTCGGGGAAAAACTGACCTCACCGAAGGACCGCTGTTGACCTTCTCTATCCCAGCCTCCATTGCGTGAGGTCACGTGGTCGTATCCCACGAATGGGCTCGTTACCTCTAGCCGACTCTTATCCTGGCTTGCCTTCTGGGTATCGCGGCCATCTTGTCGAGGTATGAGGCAGGCATCCGACTCACCGCTTGTTTTCTGGAAGCAGGCCTCTGCAAATTAGGAATAATAAATCCCCGGCCCTTCGGCCGTTTTCCCGGCACATACCTCCAGATTTGTCAGCGGTGTCCCCACTTCATTTAGGGTTTTCAGCGCGGCCCCTGGCTGGCAGCATTCTTGCCATTGCGCCCTTCGGGCTTGTTCAGCCTTTATCGGCTCCCGGTCCTCCTCACACCCAGTCAGGTAAGTCCAGGTCAACTCGGTGCCTGTCATGGTCTTCACCCAGTTGGTATTGCCCTTCTTTTTTCCTGACTTCTTCCCCATTACAGTCTGCAGTTCAGCGCGGCTTACTAATGCAGCTCTCTCTATAGCAGGTGGTGTTTTCACCTTCGTGTATTGAAGCGGGACCTTCTTGGGGTTATCTGCCGACACAATATTTATTTTTAATACAGATCCTCTGCCAACAGACGGCCAGAGAATCCTGCCGACTACGCCAGTGTCGCAGTAGATAGAGGCGTGGTCCACCTCTTGAACCCTCAGATACCACTCTGAACACCAGGTGAAAGTATAATTACTATTATTTTTATTATTACACTGTGCACAAAGCACCCTCCACTCCACACTCATATAAACACAATTCTCTCTAACCAGTCCTCCAAGGTATCCAGCAGGGCTGCGTATAAAAACTACATAGTCCATGAGGCCCTGCTGGAACTCGGGGAACGTTCACGCTGTTGGGAGAGCTCCTCCTGGCGGCCTGGGGGTGAGAGCCGGAACCGAAAGCCGGCAATCCACCACAATATATATATATATATATATATACAAAATATATATATATATGTATGTATGGTAAATGCATTATATATGTATATATTATTACTGCATATCTATATACCTGTATGACTGTATATGTTGGAATAGAAGACAGGGATGGACTGGCTTTCTGAATGGGATGGAATGACCTTTGCTATTTAATGGAGGGTGAATATATAAGAATGGATATCCCCACCAGGATGGTTAGTGTCCCCTCTACTGGGCAGGACAATGAAGAGGAAAGATAGGGGGAGACCTCCTATATACTCCCTCAGTGTTCTAGGTAGCAGCATCCTTTAATGGGATCACCCATTCGCACAACTGTAAGGCAGCCTGGGAGCTGTAACCCCATTGGACAGCCCTGTTGAGTACCATGGGTGCCACCAGAGAGATCTCCCGAGGTTAGATGCTCCTGTTTTGAGGGGGCTCCTCCTGACTCAGAAGTGCTTCATCCATGCAATGTCATGACACTGGAAAAAAGTAGTCAGCTCTCCTCACACAGGGTGACGGAGTCCAGAGAGGAGGAAGACAAAGTTTGTCATAGGGAACACTGGAGGATAGAAAAGAAAAGAAAAGGAAAGAAAAAGAATTTTGTATTGTGGAGAAAAAAAAAACACCTGTTTAAAGGTATCTCTTTTAAATAAAACATTGTTTGAACCTGGAATTGGAGTCTGAGTAGTTATGTCTGGGATTTGGGGGACCCCCTTGTCCCCCTAGAAGTCCTCACAGGTGGCGCAGTGGTAGTGCTGCTGCTTTGCAGTAAGGAGATTGTGGGTTCTCTTCCTGGTTCCTCCCTGTGTGGATAGCGCTTTGAGTACTGAGAAAAGCGCTATATAAATGTAATGAATTATTTATTATTATTATTATGTATTTATCTGCTGTGTCTCCATTGTAACAGATAGCCCGGACCACAGACAGACTCCATGCTGTTGTCACACAACACACCTTTATTCGACGTACTGCCACAGCACACAATAACCCACAGTGCTGACAGTACCCTCAGTGCTCAGTCCTTTCTTCCTTTGCTCCAACAAGCTCCACTCCTGTGCTCTCCTCCTAGCTCAGTCCACTGCCACCTGACTCCAGCCCCTGAGTTGTGGTAACTGTCTCCTTTTATAGAGGGCCCAGAAGTGCTCCAGCTGTTCCCTGATTAGCTTCTGGCTGAACTTTCAGGTGAGACAGCAGTCCTGCACAGGAGGGCTCAGCCGTTCCCCATACGCCCCCTGATGGTGTTTGTGAGCCACAGCAGGGTTGAACGTCCCTGCTCTGTGGCAGTGTAGCAAACCCTGAGGGCTGTCCTCCGTCGCCCCGGCCGGGTGAGTATCCTGGCCGCACATTACACCATACTTGTAAAGTGCTGTAGGATAGAATTCACCATAGAAAGGCACTATATGAAATGAAGTTTATTTGTCATACTTATTTGCAAATCACCCAGGAGCTTAGACATGATGCTTGAAGGAAAGCATGCAGCAGCAGACATGCCACCCTAAAGTCCCCAGATTAGACACCCTGCAAACCTCAGCTGTAGCTTAATATATTGTCCTTGAACATTATAAACAGAATTGTAGGCAAGATGGTGCATTGGGTGAGTCCAGTGCTCATCTTGAACAACCACAAGTGTACACTTTAACAAGGTTGCCATTCCAAAGTTGTCCCTTCTAAGTCCCCCTGACATTTCACTGATCCCAAAGGGAAATTACATAAGGCTGCTCGTTTACAGTCACACACCCTAATCATTAGCTGTTTCCACAGTAAATCCCTTCCTACCACATCTATAATTTGTGGGAATTCTTAACAGGAATGTGGGCAGATTATGGGATCTTGCATTTTACAGCTTTAGCCTCCAGAGGGAGCCACGCTGCCTGCTCTGTACTGTAGTGCCTTCAGAAAGTCTGCAGACCCCTTCAGTGACTACACATTTTGTTCTGTTGCAGCCTTGTGCTAAAATTATTCACATTTATTTTCTTCCTCATTAAACAATACCCTAGAGTGACATAGCTAAAGCAGGGTTTGGGGAATTTTTGCAAAAAATGAAATATCACATTGGCAGAAGTTTTCAGATCCTGTGCTATGACACTTGAAACTTGGCTCAGGTGGGCCCTGTTCTGTTCCTCATTGATGAGATGTTTCAGCACCTTGTTTGGAGTCCACCTGTAGTCAGCTCAACGACTTGGACGTGATTAGGAAAGGCACACACCTGTCTGTGGAAGGACCACAGCTGAGCACATTTTTACTGTGTTTTACTGTATTGTATTTCTACTTAGCAAAAATTATTATTATTTATTGTAATCATATTATGTTAATTAGAGTATTCATGTAAATAAAAAGGGCGGCACGGTGGCGCAGTGGGTAGCGCTGCTGCCTCGCAGTTGGGAGACCTGGGGACCTGGGTTTGCTTCCCGGGTCCTCCCTGCATGGAGTTTGCATGTTCTCCCCGTGTCTGCGTGGGTTTCTTCCGACAGTCCAAAGACATGCAGGTCAGGTGGATTGGCGATTCTAAATTGGCCCTAGTGTGTGTGGGTGTGTTTGTGTGTGTCCTGCGGTGGGTTGGCATCCTGCCCAGGATTGTTGGCTGGGATTGGCTCCAGCAGACCCCTGTGTTCGGATTCAGCGGGTTGGAAAATGGATGGATGTAAATAAAAAGTCCTTTACAGTGGTTGCAAGCAAGGAAATATGGGTTCATTTTCTTTAATTACAGCTAGCCCAAGATAAATAATTTGAATAAAAATGTCCAGTTTTAAATCATTTATAATTACTTTATGTTAAATATATTTAGAATGAAACATCCTTAATTTGAACATGATGCTTTAACAAACTTTTAATTTTTATTTCAACTATTATTTTGCATTGAATTACAAATAATAATAGATTAATATCCATCCATCCATTATCCAACCTGCTGTATCCTAACTACAGGGTCACGGGGGTCTGCTGGAGCCAATCCCTGCCAACACAGGGCGCAAGGCAGGAAACAAACCCCCGGGCATGGCGCCAGCCCACCGCAGGGCACACACACACACACCAAGCACACACTAGGGGCAATTTAGGACCGCCAATACACCTAACCTGCATTTCTTTGGACTGTGGGAGGAAACTGGAGACACAGGGAGAGCATGCAAACTCCACGCAGGGAGGACCCGGAAGAAAACCTCAGGCCTCCTAACTGCGAGGCAGCAGCGCTACCCACTGCGCCACTGTGCTGCCCTAATAGATTAATAATTTGAATAATTTTTTAATAAAAGTTAGTAGCATATAAATTATTTATAAACATTTTATAAAATAATTAAACATATTTAGAATGCTGCGGTGGGTTGGCACCCTGCCCGGGATTGGTTCCTGCCTTGTGCCCTGTGTTGGCTGGGATTGGCTCCAGCAGACCCCTGTGACCCTGTGTTCGGATTCAGCGGGTTGGACAATGGATGGATGGATGGATATTTAGAACGAAACATCCTTAATTTGAGCAATTTTTTCATTTATGGCTAGCCAACATGATGCTTTAATAACGTCTTAATTTTTATTTTAACTATTATTTTGCATTGAACTACAAATAAATAGTAGAGAAAAGCCAAGCAAAATGACACCTTTTATTTAAATAAATAGTAGATAAATAATTGGAATATCTTTTTTTCATAAGTGTTAATAGTATATAAATTATTTATAATTATTTTATATTAAATATATTTAGAATGAAACATCTTTAATTTGAATGTTTTTCATTTACGGCTAGCCTACATGATGCTTTAATAACCTTTAAATTTGTATTTTAATTATTATTTTGCATTGAATTACAAATAAATAATAAATATTTATTTTTTCATGTTAATAGTATTTTCAATTATTTATAATTATTTTATATTAAATATATTTAGAATGAAACATCTTTAATTTGAATGTTTTTCATGTACAGCTAGCCTACATGATGCGTTAATAACCTTTACATATTTATTTTAGTTATTATTTTGCATTAAATTACAAATAAATAATAATAAATTTGATTTTTTTCATGTTAATAGTATTTTCAATTATTTATAATTATTTTATATTACAGATATTTACAATGAGGCGGCACGGTGGCGCAGTGGGTAGCGCTGCTGCCTCGCAGTTGGGACACCTGGGGACCTGGGTTCGATTCCCGGGTCCTCCCTGCGTGGAGTTTGCATGTTCTCCCCGTGTCTGCGTGGGTTTCCTCCGGGCGCTCCGGTTTCCTCCCACATTCCAAAGACATGCAGGTTAGGTGGATTGGCGATTCTAAATTGGCCCTAGTGTGTGTTTGGTGTGTGGGTGTGTTTGTGTGTGTGTCCTGCGGTGGGTTGGCACCCTGCCCAGGATTGGTTCCTGCCTTGTGCCCTGTGTTGGCTGGGATTGGCTCCAGCAGACCCCCGTGACCCTGTGTTCGGATTCAGCGGGTTGGAAAATGGATGGATGGATGGATGGATGGATATTTACAATGAAACATCCTTAATTTGAGCATTTTTTTCATGTTACGGCTAGCCTACATGATACTTTAATAACCCTTAAATTTATTTAAATTGAATCATGCTATATTATTAATATGATTTTCTAAAGAACGCTTCTCATGCAGTAGACACCCACATTTTTTCAGCAATTTTAAGTAAAGTCACTTGTGGAGCCCCACCCGGATTAGGGGTCCCGGCCTGACTTTCTTCAGTTTCACAGCAGGTCCTCGCCTGGAAGTCACGGCTTGTGTCCTCATCCACGTGACAACAGAAACGCTTGCCATTTTGAACTTGCCACTGGTCATCTTGGTGAGTACCCAAAGACTTTATTTCATGTTTTTTTTTCTTCTCCAGTTTATTTGGGTTTCCAGCTCGTTTTTTTCCCCTGACCTTATTACTGGTTTTCTCCTTTTGGTTTTGCTTTGCTAGAGATCTTACCGGGCGCATCACTCTCATCCAACACTCTTAAAACTGCTCGTTCTTTAATGGCAGTTTATGGTTCTTTAAAGGGTTGTGTGGTTCATTAGCGAGCCATTGCTTGACACTTTATTTCTGGAAAGGGTTCTTTGCGTGTGAAGTTGGATCTTTGGGTTTAGAAAAACTTCCTAACGTGTTTGTTAGGCCCCCACCAGATTAAGAGAATCTGAATGTGGCCTGTGCTATATTGTCTGCAACAGGAGTCCTTTCAAAACCAGGTTCGTTTGGTTTTTCACATATCCTTTACCATCTAGTCATGGAGCCAGTTACTGATCTAAGTAAATAAAACTTCTGGAACTTTCATTGATCTTTTGGGGACCAAAAATGTTTCCCCTATTGCCTCGCACTCTGGTACCTTTGATTTTTAAGGGTGTCCTTCCTAGTCCTCATACAATCTCTGTGCCCACCCAACTGGGATATTTTTGATCAGCGTGCATGGGAAAAAATGGGCTTTCGCGAGTTAAATTTTTTGGGCTACTTTATTCATAACAACGAGATATTTTTGGAGTATTTTTCAACCACCCTCCTCCTCCGTCTTTTCTTATCGGATTACAGTAATAATAAACGTTAAGTGCGGCGCTGAAATTCATATTTGGCTACGGCGGGGTTTCTTAAACTATGGGGGGCGTTGGGTTGCATATTGTCGCGAGTCACCGTTATATTTTATAGGAATGGGTGGCGTTCGGCCTGCGAAGATGGTCACCTTGGGATTCATTACGCAATCGACGGTGCTCATCTAAAATCGGGCAACGAATCTTCAAAAAGGGGAACGACATGACGATCGTCCTTAAATCTCGAAGGGTTTTTATGGTGGGTCCGTTCTTATTGTCGTCAAAGAATGGGTCTCGAAAAAAATTAAAAAGTATAAAAACCCTGAGCTACGGAAACCACACCGCGTTTTAAATAGAAATTGTCAGCGAGTTGAGGAGGTCACGGCGGAGGCTGCACTTCTGCGTAGTGTCCAGCAGATGTCGCTCACGTCACATGTGTTGTTCTTCAGGAACAGGCGGAGTTGAAGGTCTTCAACCGCGACGGACGCCTCGCCGCCTACACTCTTAAAAAATCCTGGCATTTCATGGGTCTTTATTGGGCTGTGTGGTTTCTCAAACCATTTCATTCTGAAGGGTTCTTTGCATAAGAATTTGGCTCTTTGTGCTTTGAAAATCTTTCTAATATGTAGGAAAACAAAAATCTCGAATTGAATGGTAGGCTACCGGGTAGGATAACCTTTAATGAAAACAAAAAAAATTTTCTTCTTTCATTCCTCTCCCCTGAATGGATTGAAATTCTGAGTAAACAGATAGGACCGGCTCTGAGCACCTCTTACATTTGAATTACCTCCATTGCCATCCTGGTTACAGCATTAGGAATGGACACTGGGCTTATAATAATAGATAGATAGATAGATAGATAGATAGATAGATAGATAGATAGATAGATAGATAGATAGATAGATAGATAGATAGATAGATAGATACTTTATTAATCCCAAGGGGAAATTCACAATTCCCTACCCCTAACCCTAATAATAATACTAATAATAATTCTTTACATTTATATAGCACTTTTCTCACTACTCAAAGCACTTCAGCGAGTGGGGAGCCACTTCAACTGCCAATAATCCAATGTAAGTTGCTTTGGATAAAAGCATCTGCTAGGTGAGTAAATGTAAACTACCCTGCGTTTAGACTGAGCATTCGGTGCATGGCAGGAGTAAACGCTGGGTGGGATACCAGGCACTCACAGGGCACTGTCTTTCACACACACACATACAGAATGAGCTCATTTAGAGATGCCAATCCACCTAATCTTTGAATCTTTGGGGTACAATACAATACAACAGCGTTTCTCAACCTTTAAGTATTTGCGACCCGAGTTTTCATAACAGTTTTAATCATGCCCCCTCCTAACGTTTTTTTGAAAGGATCCCACTAATACCAATTTGTTCATTTTTAATTAATGATATATCATAGATGCATATTTTATTATACCTAATTAACTTTTATTGACATTTACCTAACTCTATATTTATTTTTCTAGTATCAGAATTTAGTTTAAGTTAATTTGTTTTGGTTTCAATAGATGTATTGTTCATATTTTTGATTCTTGTTTTCTTTTTTTCACATCTTTGCGCCCCCCTAAGGGGGCCCACCCCACAGATTGAGAACCACTGCAATACAATTTATTCGTTGTATAGCCCAAAATCACACAAGAAGAGCCGCAATGGGCTTTAACAGGCCCTGCCTCTTGACAGCCCCCCAGCCTTCCTTGACTCTCTGGCACTGCCCTCCAGTGGTTCAAGTCCTATCTGACTGATAGGCAAGAGTTTGTTTGTCTTGGCAACAGCAGGTCCAGCTCAGCGCCAGTCACACAAGGAGTCCCTCAGGGCTCTGTCCTCGGTCCTCTGCTTTTCTGTATTTATATGCTTCCCCTTGGCTTTATTATCCGTAGTTATGGATTGGGTTATCATTTTTATGCAGATGATACTCAGCTCTACTTCAATGTTAAAAGTGGAACTTCATTAGAGCTTTCTCAGCTCACAACCTGCCTTAGTGAAATTAAAACCTGGATGGAGCAGAACTCTTTACAATTAAATTGCAATAAAACTGAACTCCTGCAAATTGGGACTAAAATGCAACTTAATAAAATGAGCTCCTTCCCAGTCCATCTTGGCAGTGATCTCATCAGACCTGCCTCTACTGTAAAAAATCTTGGTGTCATTTTTGATTCCTCCCTCTCTTATTCCGCCCACATAAATCACATTAAGAAACTTTCTTACTTTCACCTCTGTAACATATCCCGTGTTCGCTCCTTCCTCTCCTTCGCTAATGCTGAGAAACTTGTCCCTGCTTTTATCACATCCCGCATCGATTTTTGTAATTCCCTAACCCCTTCTAATCTTATATCACAGCTCCAGCTTATTCAAAACTCGGCTGCAAGAGTCCTGACACAGACCACCAGCAGCAGCGAGCACATCACACCCATCCTGCTCCGTCTTCACTGGCTCCCTGTGTCTTACAAAATCAAATATAAAATCCTACTAATAACCTACAAAGCCTTAAACAACTTTGCACCAAACTACATCAGTGACCTTCTCCATCACTATGTGCCTGTCCGCTCACTAAGGTCCTCTGATTCTGGTAATCTTGTTGTGCCTCACACTCATCTACACTCCATGGGTGACAGCAGGGCCTTCAGCTGTATAGCGCCCAGACTCTGGAATGACCTACCGAAATTAATCAGGTCAGCTGACTCCATAAATTCCTTTAAAAAACAACTCAAAACTCATCTGTTCAGGAAGGCTTTTAGCTCGACTTGACTTTACTACCCTTCTCTCAGTTTACCTCCATGTCAAGATACTCATGTAACCTGTGTGTGTGTGTCTGACCATCAATTATGGTGTCTGTTTTTTTCTCAAAATTTACTGTCTTAATCTTCTTTATTTATTTATCTGGTTTTAAAATGCTATATACTGTATATTCTGCCGTTCTTTATTTATTCTGTAAGTGCCTTGAGCATGGGAAAGGCGCTATATAAATAAAATGTATTATTATTATTATTATTATTATTAAGAAGACAAGGGAAAAAAACCCCAAAAAACCCTTGTAGGGAAAAAATGGAAGAAACCTCAGGAAAGGCAGTTCAAAAAGAGACCCCTTTACAGGTAGGTTGGGTGTGCAGTGGGTGTCAAAAAGAAAAAGGGGGTCAATACAATACAATACACAGAACAGAACAAATCCTCAATACAGTCAAATTTTGTGAATTTCCCCTTGGGATTAATAAAGTATCTATCTATCTATCTATCTATCTATCTATCTATCTATCTATCTATCTATCTATCTATCTAGCTGGATGATAAATTAGACTGGACTGCCAATACTGATGCGCTGTGCAAGAAAGGACAAAGCCGGTTATACTTCCTTAGAAGGCTGGCTTCCTTCAACATCTGCAATAAGATGCTGCAGATGTTCTATCAAACAGTTGTGGCGAGCGCCCTCTTCTACGCAGTGGTGTGCTGGGGAGGCAGCATTAAGAGGAAAGACGCCTCACGCCTGGACAAACTGGTGAGGAAGGCAGGCTCTATTGTTGGCATGGAGCTGGACAGTTTAACATCTGTGGCAGAGCGAAGGGCGCTCAGCAGGCTCCTATCAATTATGGAGAATCCACTGCATCCACTAAATAATGTCATCTCCAGACAGAAGAGCAGCTTCAGCGACAGACTGCTGTCACCGTCCTGCTCCACTGACAGACTGAGGAGATCGTTCCTCCCCCAAACTATGCGACTCTTTAATTCCACCAGGGGGGGTAAACGTTAATATTTAACATTATACATAGTTATTGTCTGTTTTTTTTCACCTGTATTATTATCATTCTTTAATTTAATATTATTTATTGTATCAGTATGCTGCTGCTGAAGAATGTGAATTTCCCATTGGGATTAATAAAGTATCTATCTATCTATCTATCTATCTATCTATCTATCTATCTATCTATCTATCTATCTATCTACCTATCTATCTATCTATATTTATGTTTTATACAGTGCCTTTCACTCTATCTATCTATCTATCTATCTATCTATCTGTATGTATTATATAGTGCCTTTCACTCTATCTATCTACAGTATAAAAATAAAAAATTTACAATTACGGAGCAGAATTTAACAGTAGTTGATATCCCATAATATGATTTGGATTTGTTTAGAGTCCTGGAGACCTCATCCATCAAGCTGCCTCTCCCATTTGGCCATTCCACAGCGCTGGACCAGCCAATCCAATGAAAGGACCCCTCTACCCAACGATTCCTGTGATCCTCCATCAGAGACGACTCTACTTTAGGAAGGCAAACAACCTTGTCAGGTGGGCTGTGGCATCAAATGGCACATTTCAGTACCAAGAAGAGAAACCGAATAGGTGAGGGTTAGTAACAAATTCTAACGGTCATATTCCTTATGTTTTAGTGCTAATGACTAACAACAGAGATGCAGTCTGCACAGTTAATCAGCAGCTCTAGTCAGGGTGTGCTAAACTGAAGTAGTGAGCCTTCAGCCGGGATTTGAAACCTGGGACTGCAGGGGCATCTTTTATAGTAGCAGGCAGACCAGTCCACAGTTTAGGGGGTCCTGGAACTAAAAGCTTGACCTCCCACTGTTATTTTATTAATTCTTGGAATCACAAGCAGACTGGCATCTTGAGATCTTAATGTGCGCTCAGGTTTATAAGTCTTGATAAGTTCAGACAAGTAAGCCAGACCTCGGCCATTTAATGTTTTATACATTAAAAGGAGGATTTTGAAATCTGCCCTAAACTTAAGTAAGCATTGGGCACAAGGCAGGGATCTTTGATGAGAGAGGCCAGCCTACCAAACTTGGGTGTTATTCCTTGGTACTATTAAGGCTCTTCTAATTTGAGCCGCTCCCCTTTTTAAGTTGCGCTCTTAGTGATGGACTCCATACAAAGTGGACCACCATGTGCCTCATTTTATGCCATCATGTTCATGAATACTAATTTATGCAATGTGAAAGGCACTATATAGAATTCTCCTGAAGCCTGCATTTGGCCTCATCACCTGATATAAGGACCCCGAGGTGGTCCGCTGGCTCGTTCCACAGGTTGATCTCAGGGTTTTTCTATTTCCTCTCCAATGTCGACCGCATTGGGAGGGTCACTTACTTTGGAAACAACACTGATCTTGACTTTGCCGTCGATGCTGTGATGTCCAATGGAGGCTCTGATGGGGGCTCTTAAGAGACTGAGGAAGGGGTCTGAGTGTCTGGGCTTGTGAGGGTCCTGATAAAAACCAAAGAGCCAGGCCTCGTCGAGAGGTTTACTTACAGTGCATCCGGAAAGTATTCCCAGAACATCACTTTTTCCACATTTTGTTATGTTACAGCCTTATTCCAAAATGGATTAAATTCATTTTTTTCCTCAGAATTCTACACACAACACCCCATAATGACAACGTGAAAAAAGTTTACTTGAGATTTATGCAAATTTATTAAAAATAAAAAAATTGAGACACCACATGTACATAACTATTCACAGCCTTTGCTGTGAAGCTCAAAATTGAGCTCAGGTGCATCCTGTTTCCCCTGATCATCCTTGAGATGTTTCTGCAGCTTCATTGGAGTCCACCTGTGGTAAATTCAGTTGACTGGACATGATTTGGAAAGGCACACACCTGTCTATAGAAGGTCCCACAGTTGACAGTTCATGTCAGAGCACAAACCAAGCATGAAGTCAAAGGAATTGTCTGTAGACCACCGAGACAGGATTGTCTCGAGGCACAAATCTGGGGAAGGTTACAGAAAAATTTCTGCTGCTTTGAAGGTCCCAGTGAGCACAGTGGCCTCCATCATCCGTAAGTGGAAGAAGTTCGAAACCACCAGGACTCTTCCTAAAGCTGGCCGGCTATCTAAACTGAGTGATCGGGGGAGAAGGGCCTTAGTCAGGGAGGTGATCAAGAACCAGATGGTCACTCTGTCAGAGCTCCAGAGGTTCTCTGTTGAGAGAGGAGAACCTTCCAGAAGGACAACCATCTCTGCAGCAATCCACCAATCAGGCCTGTATGGTAGAGTGGCCAGACGGAAGCCACTCCTTAGTAAAAGGCACATGGCAGCCCACCTGGAGTTTGCCAAAAGGCCCCTGAAGGACTCTCAGACCATGAGAAAGAAAATTCTCTGGTCTGATGAGACAAAGATCGAACTCTTTGGTGTGAATGCCAGGCATCACGTTTGGAGGAAACCAGGCACCACTCATCACCAGGCCAATACCATCCCTACAGTGAAGCATGGTGGTGGCAGCATCATGGTGTGGGGATGTTTTTCAGCGGCAGGGACTGGGAGACTAGTCAGGATAAAGGGAAAGATGACTGCAGCAATGTACAGAGACATCCTGGATGAAAACCTGCTCCAGAGCGCTCTTGACCTCAGACTGGGGCGACGGTTCATCTTTCAGCAGGACAACGACCCTAAGCACACAGCCAAGATATCAAAGGAGTGGCTTCAGGACAACTCTGTGAATGTCCTTGAGTGGCCCAGCCAGAGCCCAGACTTGAATCTGATTGAACATCTCTGGAGAGATCTTAAAATGGCTGTGCACCGACGCTTCCCATCCAACCTGATGGAGCTTGAGAGGTGCTGCTAAGAGGAATGGGCAAAACTGGTAAACAAGGATAGGTGTGCCAAGCTTGTGGCATCATATTCAACAAGACTTGAGGCTGGAATTGCTGCCAAAGGGGCATCGACAAAGTATTGAGCAAAGGCTGTGAATACTTATGGACATGGGATTTCCCAGTTTTTTTTATTTTTTAATAAATTTGCAAAAATCTCAAGTAAACTTTTTTCACGTTGTCATTATGGGGTGTTGTGTGTAGAATTCTGAGAAAAAAATTTTGGAATAAGGCTGTAACATAACACAAGGTGGAGAAAGTGATGCGCTGTGAATACTTTCCAGATGCACTGTACCTCAGCAGTGACATTCGTGTGACTTCTGGTGACTCTTCCTATGATTGGGAGAGTGGGGGGGGGGGGGGCATGAGGTCGCTGGAAAGGGGTGTGTGGCACTCCCGATATCTCAGCAAAAGGACGAAGGTCCAAGTCTTTAGAGTCCTGGTGCTTCCTGTTTCTGAGACATGGACGCCATCCAGTGACCTGAGATGAAGACTGGACTCCTTCAGTACTGTGTCTCTTCGGAGAATCCTTGGGTACCGCTGTTGTGACTTTGTGTTACTCGTGGAGTCCCGAATGACGCACTACAGTCATGTGGCATGATTACCCGAGGGTGATCTCACTCACAGGACCCTCATTGGTGAGGACCCGAGTGGCTGCAGCCACGTAACGCCTGGCTGCAGCAGATAGAGGATCACTTCTGGAGGGTGGCACTAGACCCGTGTGTCTGCCTGGGGGGGGGTCGCCAACTGGGATCCCGGGGTATTTCGTCATGTGATGGGTACAGCAAGGCGCTATACCAATGCAGGCTCCCCAACCTAACCTGACCTCCCCAACGTGTAACTCAAGACAAGGCAAACCAGGAATGCCGCTTTGTTTGAAATCAGCGTGTTTATTCAACATTTTTGATATAAATAGCACAGGCTCCAACAAACAAACAAAAATAAATAAATATATACTGTATATGTATAGATTTAAAGACGTGAGCAATCACTACGTTTTAATTCTGTCACACTCATCTCGTCCGTCTTGGTCCCCGGCTTTTCTTCTCATTCCGCTCAGTACAACCAAAAGCCTTCATGTGAATCTGCTGCCCAGAGTGGACCTCAGAAATTAAACGGACCCCCAAATGAACCATAAAATGATATGAAATCAAACAGAAACCGCATGCAACTGATTACTACAGCCCTTCCATTCCATTCTGCCAGTGCAGGCCGGGGTGAGGAGTGGCGGGTCGAGGGAGGTGGCAGCAAGCACGGTGGACAAGGGGGGGGGGGGAGCACATTAACAGAATGTGGACCATCTTCATCTATATAGTGCCTTTCACACTGAATGTCCTTCTAATGCATATTCCATTACAAAAGCATACAATCACACAGGAAATTAAAATAAAAATGTAGGGTGTCCTCAATAAATGTTAAAATATGAACAAACTCAGTCTTTGATCACATGTACTTATTTGGCTGACGCCTTTATCCAAGGCGACTTGCAACATTTATCATAACAATGGGTTTCATTTATTGTTTGGTTTTCCAGTTGGAGCACAGGCAGGTGGCATGACTCGCTTAGGGTCACACAGGTGTCAGAAGTGGGATCCAAAGCCTTAACTGCTACGCCACACTGCCCTGCTGTTTAGCTGCACACAACCCCATTGTCACAATAAATACAAAAATATATATATATTTTTTTTTTAAGTAAAGCGATTTAGTCAGTCAGTCATTTTCCAACAAGTTATATCCTAACTACAGGGTCAGGGGATCTGCTGGAGCCAATCCCGGCCAACACAGGGCGCAAGGCAGGAACAAATCCCTGGGCGGGGTGCCGGCCAACTGCAGGGCAAAATAAATGCACTAAAAAGCAAAAAATATTTCTTTCATTAACCACAATTTTCATGGTTGTACAGGGTGGGCCACGGAAAAGTAGCCCGCCGCCAATATCGGTGCCACGCTCTTTGGAGGAGGCCGCAGCCACTTCACAAGCAGAAAAATTGGCTTTTGGTGCACGGTGTCAGGAACACGAATAGTGGGCCCAATTTTGTTCAAATCAACGGTTCACCTGGACATCTTCGAACAATTTTTACAACCATCTAACACCAGAAGAAAAAAAATGGACTGCTTTTTCCCAACAAGATTGGGGCAACCAGCTACTGGCATGGGTTCATGAACTGTTTACAGAGAACTGTGAGCAAAGGGGTCATGGACACCACATTCCACATGCGATTTTTATCTGTGGGGAAATTTAAAGCTGAAAGTGTATGCCAACAATCCACATACCCGGGATGAACTCAAGGAAAAAAAAAATCACAAACACAATCCGCAGCATAACCGTGGAAGGGCCGACGTGCCCAAAGGTGCTTAGACCTGAACGGGGACCACTTTCAGTGGGACTCTGCTCTGTTGGGCCCTTGAGCAAGGCCAGTAACCTGCTATTGCTGAGCACTTTGAGTAGTGAGAAAAGCGCTATATAAATGCAAAGAATTATTATCTGCTGTAACTTTGTGGGTAACTGAATTTAAACAATCCACTTGCTCGTTCATCTTATCACACTATGGGCTACTTTTCCGTGGCTCATCCTGTATGTGACGATATAAAATCATGGGGCACACATAAATGAATTGATTCAATTTTTGAAACTTTGTTTAGCATGATGGGAAATTATGTTTTTTTATATATATTTTACGATGAATGAATTAATTTATGTGCACCCCATGATTTTATTTAGTCACATATAACCACGAAAATTGTGTAGGAAACATTTATGTTTTTGCTTTTTAGTGCATTTATAACTAAAGCTGTATATACTCACGTATAAGTCGGTTCTTGAAACCCGAACAAATCAATCATAAAATCTGACCTCGACTTATACCCCCGTTCAAAAATGCGACACTTAATATTATTTTTTTTACATCTTCTTGCCTCCTCTAATCTCGCACGTTTCTCAGACGCAACGAATTTTGTTGCAGCAGCGCAGTTACCAGTTTCGTTCGCTACTTCAACGACATTTTGACCGCAGCCAAATGCAAAACGAGTAACAAAACAGATGAGGAGGGAAAAATGTCAGTGGCCTCCAACTGTTAAACCATTCATTCCTGTTTTTGGGGGTCCTCTCATTGTGTGCCAAAGCAGCTGAAACTGATTAACAAGCCAGATCAATAGCCCACAAATCTCACTGACTTGATGCTATACTAGGATTTACAAAGGGTGCCTTTCATTTTGTGAGCAGTATATTATATAGATTCATTACACACAGTGATATATTTCAAGTGTTTACCGTATATAATCACGTATAAGTCTTGTCTTGAAACCCGAAAAAATCGATGAAAAAATCTGACCTGTCTTATCCATCCATCCATTTTCCAACCCGCTGAATCCGAACACAGGGTCACGGGGGTCTGCTGGAGCCAATCCCAGCCAACACAGGGCAGGAACCAATCCCGGGCAGGGTGCCAACCCACCGCAGGACACACACAAACACACCAAGCACACACTAGGGCCAATTTAGAATCGCCAATCCACCTAACCTGCATGTCTTTGGACTATGGGAGGAAACCAGAGCGCCCGGAGGAAACCTACGCAGACACGGGGAGAACATGCAAACTCTACGCAGGGGGGACCCGGGAAGCTAACCCAGGTCTCCTAACTGCGAGGCAGCAGCGCTACCACTGCGCCAAAACCCCGACTTATACGCCCGTTCAAAAATGCAACCTTTATATATTCTTGTCTGCAATCTCGCATCAGTTTCTCAGACGCATCTATTTTTCTTGCAGCACCGCAGTTGCCAATTTCTTTCACCGCTTCGACGATGTTTAATTTAAAACCAGCTTCATATTTTCTTCTGATCGAACGCTCCATGGTAGATAAGGGATGTATGAGGGTGTGAGATACAAAAAACTGGAATCAGTGCAAACGTCACTTCGGAATAGTTCGGGGGTCACCGTGTGGTCACGTAGGCACGAGGGGGGGGGGGGGGGGTCAGGAGCACAAGCTGATACAGCGCATCATATAGCGTATCATAAGCTCTTGGACCAATAATGTGAGTTTTCCGCATTCGATTTATACGACCGACATTATAAAATACCAGAAATTATACAGTAAAATGAAATCCCGATTTATCCGCACATACATACGGTAAAGAAAATCGTTTAACTTAAAAAAAAATTGTATAAATTTTATTTTTTTACTTTGAGTATTTTGCAAACGTGCTATAGAATGTTAGGTTATATAGCATGATGTGTGGAGTACAAGTCCAAGGAGGTTCTGCTCAACCTTTATAACACACTGGTGAGGCCTCATCTTGAGTCCTGTGTGCAGTTTTGGTCTCTAGGCTACAAAATGGACATAACAGCACTAGAAAATGTCCAGAGAAGAGCAACTAGGCTGATTCAGGGGCTACAGGGGTTGGATTATGAGGAAAGATTAAAAGAGCTGAGCCTATAGAGTTTAAGCAAAAGAAGATTAAGAGGTGATATGATTGAAGTGTTTAAAATTATGAAGGGAATTAGTCCAGTGGATTGAGATAAGGTGACCATCTGTCCCCGTTTTCCAGGGACAGTCCCCTTCTTCGGACAACTGTCCCCACTCAGAAACATGGCCCCGTTTTAAAATTTGTCCACATTTCCAGTCCTTGCACGATCTTGCATTAAGTTTTGCTTGTTCGTGTACGCTAGCACGTCGTAATGAAACTGCATTTTCACAACCAGGCATGAATTCTTCTCGAGACGTATGTAGTCTACGCTCCACTAGCCCCCACCCCCATGTCCCCGGATTGGCCCAAAAAATTCTGGTCACCTTGAGACTGTTATATTAAAAATGAGATCATCAAGAACACGGGGACACAGTTGGAAACTTGTGAAGGGGAAATTTCGCACAAACATTAGGAAGTTTTTCTTTATACAAAGAGCAATAGACACTTGGAATAAGCGACCAAGCAGTGTGGTGGGCAGTAGGACTTTAGGGACTTTCAAAACTCAACTTGATGTCTTTTTGGAAGAAATAAGTGGATAGGACTGGCGAGCTTTGTTGGGCTGAATGGCCTGTTCTCGTCTAGAGCGTTCTAATGATTTTTCTTTAATCAATTTTTAATGAACGGGAAGCTTCTTTAAAAGTACTACATGATATATCTTCTTCACAGAATTATTTGAATATTAAAAATATTATTTTGGCCTCTATTTTTCTGTCAGGCTCTTATGAAAAAATATCGACGCAGAACGACAAACTTGCGGAAATACATCCTTACCGTAATCATCGTGGCTACTCCGCTCGCATGAGTAAACGAGTAAAGTCAGCGCGCGTGTTTACCGACTCCACTCTCTGGAAGAGGCAGGTGGGCGCAATCCGGTGCGCCTCTCAGTCGTGTGCTCCGATATCTCACTCTATTCTCTCTCCGTCATGTACATTAATCGGAATCGCATAACCATTAATTATGGCGAAATTTGTCGATGCTGAACACGTACGCAAAATTTGAAGAAATTCGCTTTGCCAAAAGTGGGTTTAAAATCACGTGAAAGATTTGACCCAGACAAACAAACACATAGAGGAGCCAAGTTAAATAAAATCGTTTGAATACTTTCTCCACTGGGGAATTTCATGCTTTCTAATGCTCTTCTAAAGTTTTTGGGGGAGAAATAATGAAAGGCACTATATAACGTTCAAAGTTGCTATATTAAAGGGTCAACTTTTACAGTTTGGAGTAACGAAGGGCCAAGAGGTTAAACTCGACTCCTCCAGCGACTTTGACCAAACCATCCCAAACCCAATTGGGGCGCCAGCCTCAGCCATGGACACCACAGAGGGCAGCCAGTAGAAATGTTCAGACTTGTAAATAACATGAATTAGCATACAATATGAAGTTATGAAACAACAAAAACATTCTGTCTGCTCTTAGCTGTTAGGTCTTTGCAACTAGATAGATAGATAGACAGATAGACAGATAGATAGATAGCATCCGGAAAGTATTCACAGCGCATCACTTTTTCCACATTTTGTTATGTTACAGCCTTATTCCAAAATGGATTAAATTCATTTTTTTCCTCAGAATTCTACACACAACACCCCATAATGACAACGTGAAAAAAGTTTACTTGAGATTTTTGCAAATTTATTAAAAATAAAAAAAAATGAGAAAGCACATGTAAATAAGTTTTCACAGCCTCTGCCATGAAGCTCCAAATTGAGCTCAGGTCCATCCTGTTTCCCCTGATCATCCTTGAGATGTTTCTGCAGCTTCATTGGAGTCCACCTGTGGTAAATTCAGTTGACTGGACATGATTTGGAAAGGCACACACCTGTCTATAGAAGGTCCCACACTTGACAGTTCATGTCAGAGCACAAACCAAGCATGAAGTCAAAGGAATTGTCTGTAGACTTCCGAGACAGGATTGTCTCCAGGCACAAATCTGGGGAAGGTTACAGAAAAGTTTCTGCTGCTTTGAAGATCCCAATCAGCACAGTGGCATTCATCATCCGTAAGTGGAAGAAGTTCAAAACCACCAGGACTCTTTCTAGAGCTGGCCGGCCATCTAAACTGAGCAATCGGGGGAGAAGGGCCTTAGTCAGGGAGGTGACCAAGAACCCGATGGTCACTCTGTCAGAGCTCCAGAGGTCCTCTGTGGAGAGAGGAGAACCTTCCAGAAGGACAACCATCTCTGCAGCAATCCACCAATCAGGCCTGTATGGTAGAGTGGCCAGACGGAAGCCACTCCTTAGTAAAAGGCACATGGCAGCCCACCTGGAGTTTGCCAAAAGGCACCTGAAGGACTCTCAGACCATGAGAGAGAAAATTCTCTGGTCTGATGAGACAAAGATTGGAGGAAACCAGGCACCGCTCATCACCAGGCCAATACCATCCCTACAGTGAAGCATGGTGGTGGCAGCATCATGCTGTGGGGATGTTTTTCAGCAGCATGGACTGGGAGACTAGTCACGATAAAGGGAAAGATGACTACAGCAATGTACAGAGACATTCTGGATGAAAACCTGCTCCAGAGCGCTCTTGACCTCAGACTGGGGCGACGGTTCATCTTTCAGCAGGACAACGACCCTAAGCACACAGTCAAGATATCAAAGGAGTGGCTTCAGGACAACTCTGTGAATGTCCTTGAGTGGCCCAGCCAGAGCCCAGACTTGAATCCGATTGAACATCTCTGGAGAGACCTTAAAATGGCTGTGCACCGACGCTTCCCATCCAACCTGATGGAGCTTGAGAGGTGCTGCAAAGAGGAATGGGCCAAACTGGCCAAGGATAGGTGTGCCAAGCTTGTGGCATCATATTCAACAAGACTTGAGGCTGGAATTGCTGCCAAAGGTGCATCGACAAAGTATTGAGCAAAGGCTGTGAATACTTATGGACATGGGATTTCTCAGGTTTTTTATTTTTAACAAATTTGCAAAAACCTCAAGTAAACTTTTTTCACGTTGTCATTATGGGGTGTTGTGTGTAGAATTCTCAGGAAAAAAATATATTTAATCCATTTTGGAATAAGGCTGTAACATAACAAAATGTGCAAAAAGTGATGCGCTGTAAATACTTTCCGGCTTCACTGTAGATAGATAGATACTTTATTAATCCCAAGGGGAAATTCACATACTCCAGCAGCATACTGATAAAAAATAATATTAAGTTAAAGAGTGATAAAAATGCAGGTAAATGAAGTGTAAAGGTAAATGAAGCCTAAGGAAGTGTAATGGGTCACTTTGTCCCATCACACTTGTTCCTAAACAGTCTCTGGGCTGATGCTTACTTGATTATCTGGACCGCATTTGTAAGTCGCTTTGGATAAAAGCATCTGCTAAGGGAACAAATGTAAACGCAAATACGACTGTGCAGTGGTTAGGGATGCAGCCTCAATGCTTTAGGGGACTCGATTCGACTCCAAGCCCAGTCCCAGTCCGATCTCGCTGTGGCCATGTCGGCTTTCTCCGTGTAGTCCCCCTGCTCAGAAACGTTAGGGTTAGCTTAAGGTGCTCCTGCTGAACTGCAGAAAACACAGCATTACGACTTCTAAAAATATGTGGGAACCTCCTCTTAATCTGCAGTTGATCATAGAATTCTGACGTCTGTCTACACAGCACGTGTCACTCAAGGCGTCAGCTTAAGGCGAAACCGCTGAAAACGGAGTGTCAGGATTTAAATGGGAATAGTTAAAGAGTATCTGCTTCTAGAATGTGGTGGCACGTGTTACTGATCTATTTATCGGTGCCTTGTGGCAGTCCTTCTGTTATTTGATTTGATTGAATACACTTTACTAATCCCCAAGGGGATGTTGTCTTTTCGCATAAGCTTTGAGGGTCTGAGTGTGGGGTCAGCAAGTACCCCTGGAGGATTTTCAGGTTTAGAGCCTTATTCAATGGACCAACAGAGTGGAATTCCCTCTGGCAGTAATGGGATTTGAAAAAGCAGCAATCCAGATACCAGCATAGACCCTTAGCCACAGAGCCACCACTCTGCCTTTATTATTATATAGCGCCCTTCATAGTGTTAGCTTAAAGGCCTTTATACTAAAACAACTGAACACACAGTATGGAAAATAAAAACTTCTAAAATATGTTGGCACGTCTTAACAATCTGTGTTTTACAGTATACGGGTCTTCGGTCAATCTATACAGTGCAATAATATACGACCACTCATAGTGTTAGATTAAGGGCTTTGGCTAAAGGACTGAAAGCAAAGAATTCTGATTAAAAAAAATGTATATTTAGAATATCTGCTTCGAACATGTGTTTGCACATCTTGTTAATCTATTTTATAAGGGAATTGGTCTGTCTATATATTATATAGCGCCATTCAGAGTGTTGGATTAAGACGCTTTTGTTAAACAATGGAAATCATTGTATTATGATATATATAGGCTGGTCCAGATCTAACTATGCAACCTTTAATGCAATGCAATGCAATAATTGCATAATTAGATCTGGACCACCCTGTACTATAAACTATATTATATATATATGTGCTCTGTATATTTAAATTCCTAAGCCTAAAAGTGCAACGATTTTATGCAATGATTTTATGTGACACTTTTATGTCACATTTTTTGTCATGCTTTAAATCAGGCTTATTTTAAAACCTACATATATATGTTTGGTATCATTAAGAATTTATCGAACTTTAATGTGATGTTGTTAGATTTTCAGATTCATATTCCGTTTTTAAATTAGAAACTAAAAAATATCAAGAACTCGCGTCCCGCGAGACGAGATTTTGTGCCAAGAGATTTAACCAGGCCCGGGGCTGGAAATAAAAGACAAAGAGCAGGACAGCTGCTGTACAGGCTTTGAAATGTTCAAAGCACCGCGCGAGATGAAGATCACACAGCACAGCAGTAGCAGCAAGCCAGCAGCTGACTGAGCAAAGAGGAGGAAAAATATATATATATTTGTTTCTCATTGTGTCACCGTTTAAGAGGGGGTCTCGGTAGGAGCGACCGTATCTCCTTGGGGTGCGTTCAGTCCCCCTCTTCACAACGTGAGTGGTAGAGACTCAAAGTGGCTGGCGTGAAGCACAGGCCGAGGGTGGGGGGCTGGTGAGCGAAGTGAGCAGGGGGTGAACCCCCTAGTATACATTATATATATATGTATGTATATATACACACATACATATCTATATTAATATATATATATATCCATCCATCCATCATCCAACCCGCTATATCCTAACTACAGGGTCACGGGGGTCTGCTGGAGCCAATCCCAGCCAACACAGGGCGCAAGGCAGGAAACAAACCCTGGGCAGGGGCGCCAGCCCACCGCAGGGCACACACACACACACACATATACAGTTAGGTCCATAAATATTCGGACAGAGACAAGTTTTTTCTAATTTTGGTTCTGTACATTATCACAATGAATTTTAAATGAAACATCTCAGATGCAGTTGAAGTGCAGACTTTCAGCTTTAATTCAGTGGGGTGAACAAAACGATTGCATAAAAATGTGAGGCAACTAAAGCATTTTTTGTAACACAATCTCTTCATTTCAGGGACTCAAAAGTAATTGGACAAATTAAATAACTGGAAATCAAATGTTCATTTCTAATATTTGGTTGAAAACCCTTTGCTGGCAATGACAGCCTGAAGTCTTGAACTCCTGGACATCACCAGATGTTGGGTTTCCTCCTTTTTAATGCTCTGCCAGGCCTTTACTGCAGCGGCTTTCAGTTGCTGTTTGTTTGTGGGCCTTTCTGTCTGAAATTTAGTCTTCAACAAGTGAAATGCCTGCTCAGTTGGGTTAAGATCAGGTGACTGACTTGGCCATTCAAGAATTTTCCACTTCTTTGCTTTAATAAACTCCTGGGTTGCTTTGGCTGTATGTTTTGGGTCATTGTCCATCTGTATCATGAAACGTCGCCCCATCAATTGGACGTCATTTAGCTGGATTTGAGCAGACAGCATGTCTCTGAACACCTCAGAATTCATTCAGCTGCTTCTGTCCTGTGTCACATCATCAATAAACACTAGTGTCCCAGTGCCACTGGCAGCCATCACACTGCCTCCCTCCACCGTGTTTTACAGATGATGTGCTATGCTTTGGATAATGAGCTGTTCCACGCCTTCTCCATACTTTTTTCTTGCCATCATTCTGGTAGAGGTTGATCTTGGTTTCATCTGTCCAAAGAATGTTTTTCCAGAACTGTGCTGGCTTTTTTAGATGTTCTTTAGCAAAGTCCAATCTCGCCTTTCTATTCTTGAGGCTTATGAGTGGCTTGCACCTTGCAGTGCACCCTCTGTATTTACTTTCATGCAGTCTTCTCTTTATGGTAGACTTGGATATCGATACGCCGACCCCCTGGAGAGTGTTGTTCACTTGGTGGGCTGTTGTGAAGGGGTTTCTCTTCACCATGGAAATGATTCTGCGATCATCCACCACTGATGTCTTCCGTGGACGTCCAGGTCTTTTTGCGTTGCTGAGTTCACCAGTGCTTGCTTTCTTTCTCAGGATGTACCAAACTGTCGATTTTGCCACTCGTAATATTGGAGCAATTTCTCCGATGGGTTTTTTCTGTTTTCGCAGCTTAAGGATGGCTTCTTTCACCTGCATGGAGAGCTCCTTTGACCGCATGTTGTCTGTTCACAGCAAAATCTTCCACATGCAAGCACCACACCTCAAATCAACTCCAGGCCTTTTATCTGCTTAATTGATAATGACGTAACGACGGACTTGACCACACCTGCCCATGAAATAGCCTTTGAGTCAATTGTCCAATTACTTTTGAGCCCCTGAAATGAAGGATTGTGTTCAAAAAATGCTTTAGTTGCCGCACATTTTTATTCAATCGTTTTGTTCACCCCACTGATTTAAAGCTGAAAGTCTGCACTTCAACTGCATCTGAGATGTTTCATTTAAAATTCATTGTGATAATGTACAGAACCAGAATGAGAAAAAAGTTGTCTCTGTCCGAATATTTATGGACCTAACTGTACATATTATACAATGCCATTCACAAGGGATGCCTAAGCCATCTTGCTAAATAATTAATATCACAGTATTAGAATTTAAATATATAGCAATCTGTATTTTAGAACAGCCTTCTGCCAATCTATATTTTATACAGCACCATTCTCAATAAGAGCTAGATAAGGTGCTTTTGCTAAACAACTGAAAATATAGTACTCTGTTTCATATTTTATATACTGTGTACACACACTCACATACACAAACGCTGTATAAACTTTATAAAATATCTGCCAGTCAGATGAGCTGCCACAGTTTATCAGTTTGTATTTCATGAGGGTCTTCTGCCAATCTATAAATTATGGAGCGCCTTTCAAAGGGAGAGCATAAGGTATTTTGTTGAACAACTAACATCACCTTATTAGAATTTGAATCTATATTACTGTATATGATATACATGTTTCTAAAATACGCTGGCACATGTATAGTATTGATGTGTTTTGTTATGTAGTGCCTTCTGCCAGTCTTTTATATTTCACCATTCACAGTAAAACACAGTACTGTATTCAGTTTGTATATATATATATATATATATATATATATATATATATATATATATATATATATATATACACACACACACACATACACACACACACTGTATATAATATCAGCTATTGAAATGTGTTGGCACAGTTTACCAGTCTGTAATTTATAAGGGCCTTCTGCCAATCTATATCTTTCAGAGTGCCTTTCATAGGGAAAGTATAACATATTTTGCTGAATAACTAGCATCACAGTATTGGAATTTAAACATATATTCATTTATATTAGTTTCTATAATGTATTAGCACACGTATCAATCTGTTTTTTTACGTAGTGCCTTCTGCCAATCTATAATTTTTAAAGCACTATTCACAGTGGGTACTCGCTTAAGTTGCTTTTGCTAAACCACTGACAACACAGTAAATATAAATATATACCCATGTGTTCTGTATATACAATATATATTATACGGACATGGTTGTATATATAATAGTATTTTCTACAATGTGTCAGCACCATTTACCGAACAGTGGTTTCTGTGAATCTTTATATGTACAGTATAAGGCACCACTCACAGTGCCAGTTTACTACTCTTTTGCTAAACTGCTAACAGCAGCTTCTTCCCAAATGTTTTATATAGTGCCTTTCATAGTCACCAATATCAAAACCAATGCGTTTTCAGCACCTGCTGTATGCCTCTCGGGATCCCAAATGAAATGTGGATGGTGTTTTTCCTGCCAGGCCCTTCTAATCTCAGCTGCTCATCAGGTGACTGGCACAGTTACACAAGTCCTTCACTTTCTAGTCTTGCTTTCTTCCGACAGCCTGAGCTTGGCAAGGGGCCCGTGAACGCTGCTCACTTCCATATGCATGCTGAATTTATATATCTAATTTTATACATAGCACCTTTAAAAAGGTGGGCAGCAATGTGGTAGGGCTGGCGCCTCGCAGTGAGGAGACCAGGGTTCCCGTTTGCATGTTCTCCCAGTGGGTTTCCTCCCACAGTCCAAAGACATGCAGCAAGATGGCATTGGCCCCCGAGTGTGTGTTAGTCCTACGATGGACTGGCGTCCTGTCCAGGGTTTGTTCCTGCCTCGTGTTCAGCCCCTGGTCAGGATTAAGCGGGTTAGAAAAATGACATGACCTCGTAAAAGACCCATTTTATTGTTAAGCCAGGCCGGGGCGGCCCAGTGCTTGGTGCTGCTGATTTAAATGGCTGAGGGGACATTGCCAGTTAATGGTGGGTCAGTGTGTTCTGTGAGGTGGCCGCCTGTCCACGTCTCCACCGGTTCTTCCCCACCTATTTGCCAAAACTGCTGCTAAAATTTCAAGTCGTGGCTTCACGGTGGTGTTGGCCATTTAATTTGCAGTGGCCAAGATGTTTCACAGATGCAGCGAGTACAGAAATTGCAATCCATCTGAAATAAAGCGGACTATGAAAGGTGCTACATAGAACAGATAAATGTGTGCCGAGACAGAAGCAGATGGTCCCCTTTAGATAGTTTCTGCAGAGAAACACACACTTGATGCCTGCTTAGTAAATATGACACGTTGTTAAATGTTTCACGTAGTAAGCCGACTTCTTCCAGTCAGCCCCATGGACACGAGGAGAATAATGCAACGTCCACATTGATAGGGATCATGCTGGGATTTTTAACCCTGACCACGTATGTACAAGGTGGACCAAGCTATGGTATTGTCCTAAATGAACAAATTCAGAACCTTCTTCATCCATTTCAGGATCACAGAAGGTCAGAATATGTTCCAAACCGGGCCAATTAAGCATTTCCTATCCCGGGTAATGGAACATCTCCACAGTGCCTGGCCCTATGGTTAGCACATCCACACTAGTCCAGCCCCGTGGATACGAGGGCAAGGTGCCACCTCCACCCTGAGAGCAGCCACAATGGAATTTGTACCCAGACCTCATACTTAGGAGGCAGTCACAGTGTTGCCCTAAATTAACAAGTCTATCCACACATTTCTGGAAACTTCCTTATCCATTACAGGATTATAGAAAAGCCTGAATGTGTCCCAATTGTATTGGATGCAAAGCAGGAACAAATGTGCGACCTAACGGGGTGGGATGATGCTAATCCAGTGTGGGGGTCTCAAAAGTGGTGAGGCTGCAGCACTGACCATTCTTTCTCTCCTGGCACTGGCCATTAATGGGTCACCATACATCCAATAAATATACCCCGTTTATTGGGTGAGGTTAGGGAGAACGTGCAATGTCCACACCATGGCCAGACTCCTGATCAAGCACACAGTGGGCTCAGCCTCAATGGTCCAACCCTGGGGACATGAAGACAAGGAGGCAGCAGCTTAATGACAGTGTCACAGTGTAGCCCTAAATTAATAATATGTTAATACTGGGAACTTCTTTAGCCATTACAATATTATAGAAAGGCCTGAATGTGTCCCAATTGTTTCGGGGGCAATGCAGGAACGAATGTGGGATCTAACGGGATGGGATGCTGCTAATCCAACCATGATGGTCCAACCCCGTAGACAGGAGGAGAACGTGCAACCTTCACACTCCTAGCAATCACACCGAGATTTGACGCGTGAATGTAGATCTGCAAGGCAGCAGCCATCATGACCATGCCATGGTGTGGTCCTAAAGTATCAAATCTATACATTGGGTTTTAGGACCTTCTTTGTCCATTACAGGATGACAGGAGGCTAGAAGGTGCACCAGAGAGGACTGATTTTGTGTGGCAATCACGGTGTTTTGTTTTTTTTTGGAGAGACCCGAGGATTAGGAGAACACAAACAATGTCCATACTGTGACCGACAATCAACCTCATGAACCACCACGTTCACCCACACTGCTCCAGGTTGGCCTGTTAGTGAGATGTAGGAGCAAACCCCATTGACATGAGGAGAATGACCACGATGTCACTAGCATCTGAACCCAGACCTCATATCTACACGGCCACATCACGGTGTTGTCCTAAACGAACAAATCCATCCCTGTTTTCAGGACCTTCTTTATCCATTACTAGGGGGGCTTCACTCGCCAACCCTCCCCACCCCCCCCATCCTGCGCTATGCACCAGCGATTTTGCGTCTCTGGATTTCATCCATCCATTGTCCAACCTGCTATATCCTAACTACAGGGTCATGGGGGTCTGCTGGAGCCAATCCCAGCCAACACAGGGCACAAGGCAGGAAACAAACCCCGGGCAGGGCGCCAGCCCACTGCAGGGCATCTCTGGATTTCACTTTCACCAAATCTTTTAATTCTCATGGATATGTCTCTTCATTGGGAAGAAACACTACTTTTCCCTGATGCCAACACGAATTAGACGATCTACAAGTCTCTAACTTAAAAGTTTAAAGTTGATCTCATTTCGCTGTTCCGGGGGGGGGGGGGGGGGGGGGGGGGGTACGGGGGGGAACGTTAACATTATATAAAGTTATTGTCTGTTTTTACCTGCATTATTATCAATGTTTAATTTAATATTGTTTTTTGTATCAGTAAGGTGCTGCTGGAGTATGTACATTTCCCCTTGGGATTAATAAAGTATCTATCTATAGTAGGCAGGATTCACAACATTAGATAGATAGATAGATAGATAGATAGATAGATAGATAGATAGATAGACAATCAATTAATCCCAAGGGGAAATTCACACCCATTCCACCCGAGCGACCCACTTCTTCTCTTCTTCCGTCGGCATCTTTTCGCATTAAAACTGATTAAGTCCGTATTTGTGTTGCAATTACTTAGCACATTTTTCTTAATTTTTCCCTTAAGCTGGCACTTAAGTGTTCAATCTGCCTCAAGAATGATTTAAGATATGAAGAGGTAGGGGAAGTGACGCAGAAGATGGTAGGGAATGAGAACGGCGCCCGTACGCATGCGCCGCACTGCCGCCCTGCTGGCCGCTGCCGAGAGTTGATTCTACAATAAAATAAAATAAAAATAAAAAGAATAATAAAAATCATCTCCCTGAAAGCGGACAGTAGATGTCACGTAGTACATGTGTACCAAATTTCAGGTCGATCGGTCAAACGGTTTGAGAGCTACAGGGGATTTAAAATCCTGGACAGACAAACGGACAGCCACGGTAGCGTATTATAGAAGAAGATATTCTGGAAGTGAATGTTATCTTTTAAAGTTAAATACGTATATTCATTTTTGTACCATATTTCGCTCTTGTAATCATTTCCCACCATGACTACAAAAGGGATGGTATTGGTTCTAGTCAGTTCTGCATTAAGAAACACACCCCAAGGGGGGGAAAAAGTGCCCCCCTGCTGGACAAAGCTTGTTATTGAGGTGGAAGAGGAGGAGGAGGAGGAGGAGAAAACCCTGTGGATACGAGGAGAATGGGCAATCACCCCACTGGGATCTGAACCCAGACCCCTAAAAGATGCTGTACTGGTGTTGCCCTAAATGAACAAACCCATTTGAAACCTTTTGGATTGGTTAGAGGCCTGAATGTGTCCCCAGACTGGGCCAGTTTAGTGTTGCCATTTAATGTATTGTCACACAGGTGTGCATTTGGGAAGCAGTCAATGGGCTTGGCTAAGAGGGTGGTTACGCCAGACCAGGGGTTTGACAGTGTGCACTAAGGCCTTCTTCTCTTTGCTCTGCGGACTCCCAGAAGGGAAATCCCCCCTAATGCCACTTCCAGTCCCGCCTCCAGAGACCTCCCAACAACTCCAGGTCCTGACCTCACTTCCGGTTTCAGCTCAGGAGCCCCGCCTCTTCCTCCCTATCCACTATGAGTTCGCCACTCTTCTCTTGTTGTATCAGTCCTTTGTGGTTACTCACTTGGTGTTTGCTTACAGTTACAGACTTGCGCAAAGCTCAGGTATACGGGGTGGATTCCCACCAAAACTTCCTGTCTTACTCATCTGTTTTGCAGTATCTGGTTTTCGGGAGAGACCTGAGGATTGAGATAACATGCAACATCCACTTGGGTTCATCCACACTGGTCCAACCCCGTGGACATAAGGAGAATGTATAACATCCACACCGGCTCAACCTCATTAAGAGAATATGCAACCTGATAAGACGATCACGCTGGGATTTTCAACCCTGACCGCGTCATGATGTTGTCCTAAATTCACAAATCCATACAGAAGTTTCTTGATCCATTCCAGGATCACAGAAGGTCAGAATGTGTCCCATATTTAGTGCTGCCAATCAATTGATCTCACCTTTTGGGGAGACCTAAGGATTGGGAGAACATGCAACGTCCAGATGGGCTCAGCCACTGTGGTCCAAGCCTGTGGACATGAGGAGAACGTAGAACCTCCACACTGCCTGAAGCGTGACTGTATCTCTACAAGGTAGCAGCCCTAACAGCTAATCGCAAATCCATTCACACGTTTCCAGAACCTTCCAGATCCATGATAGGCCAATCTAGAGCTTCCAATCAGTGTGCCCTATTTATCAGCCATAGAAGAAAACCTGAGCATGGGGAGAACATGCAAACGACCACACAGTGATCAGCCCGGGATTTTGAACCCGTGTTCACTGTGCCACCATGCCACCCTAAATGAACTAAAAATAGATTTCAATATTAATCTATACCTTTTTATAAAATTACGAGACTATAAAACATAATGACATTTTGAGGGCATAGGCATAGAAGCTCTTTTTTTTGGCGTGAATAGAAATCCACAAACGGGTGCAGAATAAGGGCCCATTGGCACACGTGCCCAGTCTTCGTTGTCATGGAAACATCCTGAGACTCTTAATTTGGTCTCCTGGTTTCTGGTCACACCCAAACAAAAATGCCATAAATGAATCAGGGGTGGGGTGCGAGGGTATTTGGACGGGTGGACCGGATGAACGCCGCATCCGCCACAACACTTGGCCTTGATCTCCGAGGACAAATAATACTATTTGGGTGCGTCGTCTCCATAGCAAAATACACCTCTGGATATGAAACAAGAAGACGCCTCCAGAGAGTTCCGCTATATAATGTCGTCCAGAAGATTCGGTGCAGCCACCCAGTCCAGCGTCCGCGGCTCCGAGGCTGCCATGATCATGCACATGAACTGCTTGCCAGTCCTCTTGTCAAGGGGGTAAATGGTGGTGGGCGTGAATCTCTTATTGCTCTCCACAAAGTCGCAGAGCTGCTGATAGACGGCGGGGTACTCGTGGCGCAGGAACACCCCCCGGGTGCGCAGCTCGCGCTGGATGTTGATGAAGCAGATCTCCCTGGCCTTGCGGCCTTCCTCCCCGTCTTGATCGATATCAGCCATGCCGGGGGGTGGGGTGAGGATGAGGGTCTCCATCTCGCTCTCCTTTTTGAAGATCTTCTTCTCTGGGCTGGAGGAGGCCAGCGCCACCTTGGCATACTTCCTAACGGTGGGAGCCTGGACTCGAGGTGACGGCCCGTCAGGCACTTTTTCCCCGATAGCAATGGATACATTCAGGAGGAAACATTCGTTGGGGTCGTACTCTTTGCCGGCGTCCTGGAGCTCCTTGCCATAGTTGCCGAGGTTGTCCTTGTAGCTGTCGAGCTCCCGTAGCGAGAGGTAAGTCGGCGACATCAGGAGGCTCTCCAGGCCGAACTGAAGGAAGTTGTCTGACGAGCCCGGACTGGGGAAGCCCAAGAAGAGGACGCCCCCGGCCGCGGGAAAGGAAGCCCACTTTGGCGATGCGCGAGAAGGCCTTGTGGACCTCGGCGTTCTCACGGCAGAACTTCAGCATGTGGCGGCAGACGCTCCCGATGCGCCCGTACACGCAGCTCTCCTTGTGGGTGTCCCAGTCCTCGCGCCGGCAGTTCCGCGAGCAGTAGTAGGTGTAGCAGCTGTGGCACGACTTGAAGTAGAGGCAGGCATTGAAGAGGGTCTCGGTTCGGCGGCATTTGCTGTTGGAGCACATCATGGTGTCATCCTCATCGGTGCTCTGGTCAGGCGAGCACTCCTCTGGGGTTTTGAGTGGGCCATCGCAGCTGCTCTCTGGTGGGCACAGCTTGGCTGGCGCAGGCTGCACTTTCAAGGGTGCAGGCTCTTGTTCGGCTTTGGCTTCTCGCTGACGTGAAGGGTCCACCTCCTCTTCATCAATCAGCTTCTTCAACTGGCCCAGAAGGTCTTCGCTGGGACGCCGGCTGGCGGGTGGCTTGTAATCGATGACCAAGTCAGCCAGCAGCTCGTCCAGCTGTTCCAGGCTCTGCTGAAGCGAGGAGCTCCGGACAGGCTGGCTGTCTTTGGCAGAATTGGGAACTGCAGATGGCGCATCTTGATGAGGGGCGTTTTGGGCGGGACCCTTGTTGGGCCGATCCCAGTGGGCGGAGTGCAGATGACTTTTCCCGGAGCCATTGGGGTGGAGGTCGTTGTCGGTAATGGTGATCTCGGGAGTGACAAACCACAGACGGCTGCCACCGTTCCTCGATCCGTCAGTACAGACCTTCTCCAGTAGCGAGTTCTCCGACAGAGAGAGGGCAGCGTAGCGGCGGGGTGAACTAGACAGGTTGACTACCACTGGCTGGCGCCGCTCATCAGGAGAGAGGGCGCGGGTGCCATGGGACAGCAAGTTCTCATAGCTGCGGCCCCGATGTACCGGCTGCTCCCTTTGGACAGTTGGATTCAGGATGTTGTCCCACGATTTCGAGTAGTATCGGGTGTCGGTGCCCAGCCTGTGGTGGTCGGTGCCACTGGAGGTGTACCAAGCAGGCAGCGATGCATCTGGACGGGGTCTATGGATACGTAACTGAGAGGTAGGGTGGTGGGTGGCATAGCCTGGGGCCAAGTCAGGGGCATACCAGTCGTTGAAATGAAGTTGCGGGATTCGGGGCCGGTGATATGCTGCCCGATGTTCTGTGTAATAAGCCCTGGAGGGTACATGGTGCTCCGGCGGAGTCGCAATGTGCTCATTGGTGTAGAAAATTCTGGAAGGGACAGACTGCACCGGGTAGCTTTGGAGCGGATCTCCGTAGTACAACCTGGAGGGTGGTGTCTGAACGATGAATGGATCGCCGGCCGAATATGGCTTGGCGCAAGAGCTCTGGACAGGATAGCGAGTTGGCTCATCGGTGTAATACGAGCGTGGTGGCAGGGTGTGCACCCAGCGTGCACTCTGATCCACCTTGGCATAGGTTGGGTGATCTTCGCTATATATGGAGCCAACAGTGATGGCTGGCGTCGTGTGCCTCCCAGTGTCCTCTGTGTAGAAAAAGCTGGTTGGCACACTGGAGCTGGAGTATGCCCGCTGCTCTCTGCCTGCATAGTCCCTTTCATCTCGAGACGAGGGCACCTGCTGCAGGAAGACATCCGCTGGAGGGAAGCCTTCACTGTTGAGCGGGTATAGCTGCTTGTAGTCTCCACTGTAGGAGTCAGTGGGTGTGGGCGTCCTGGAGCTGGGTGCCTGAAAACCAGGGGGCACTGTCAGACCCCTGCTGCCTCCACTCGAATACCGCTGCCATGGCACTTCAGCTCTCACACTGCTGGACCTGCTGTTCTTTCCGGCGTGGTGCAGGACAGCCTCGTCCGGCTTGATGTCTACACGGCACCGGACGTGAGGGCTCGTGGCGGGCTTCTCAGGGTGGCTCTGGAGGAGGCAGTCGGGCACAAAGAGCGGCGAATAGCGACTCAACTCACCCCGCTGCGGCTGGAGCTTGATGGGGTGCACTTCGTTCATCATAGCCCGGCTTGCCGCGTACAACGCCTCCCGGTGTGGGGACGCCTCCGCTCTCCGGTGGGCCTCCCGGGTGCCACGCTGGGCCTCTCTACCTCTTCTGACTGGTGGTGGGGAGACCTCGATGGCCACGGGGGTGAAGGCCGTCTTGACCCGGGGGGCGCTCCTTGAACGAGTCCTCTTCTTCTCCTCCCCGGCAGCATGATGCGCGTCGACGGGTGCCGGTGGCAGGGGAACCTTGGAGTTGAACAGATCTGGGGAGGAGAAGCGCAGGTGGCCCTGCTGGCTCAGGGCATTCCAGGCCACCTCCGGGTTGAGCGTCTGTCGGTCGGCCCTCCAGTATGGATACTCCATGGAGGTGCCCGAGGCTCGCAGGTCGTCCAGTGACTCGAGGAAGTCAAAGCTGCGACAGTGCCGTTTGTTGAACGTTTCCTGATTGTCCTCCAGCGTGCTGGCGTTGCGGCTATCACATGGTCTGGATGGGGAGCAGGGCTTGGCGTGGGTCGAGGTTGGGTGCACTGTAATGTCTCGATACACAGTCGATACGAGGATGTCAGGCGGGTCGGTTCGTGTCATCTTAAACGGGACTCTTCGAGTCGTGGCCCTCAGATCATTTTAATCTTGGTATGTCCTGCAGAAAGAGAAGAAAAAAGAAAAAACAACAACATCAATTGATTTAAAAAAACAACAAACAAAAAAACAGAGCTGTCAGAATCCCACCACCACCAATCCGAGGTCGGGGAGTAGTGCCCATCCTGGCATCTCTGGGTACAAGGCAGGAATAAGACCTTGGCTAGGACACTGGACATTTCCAAATCCTTTCCATTCTCAAATTTACTTAATGCATTTCAGAGTCAAGGAGATGGCGCCTATCCTGGCATCACATGGCACAAGGTAGGAACCAGCCCTAGACATGATGCCAGTCACTTTCAAATCTTCTTCTTCTTCTTCTTTCGGTTGCTCCCGTTAGGGGTCGCCACAGCGGATCATCTTCTTCCATATCTTTCTGTCCTCGTCATCTTGTTCTGTTACACCCATCACCTGCATGTCCTCTCTCACCACATCCATAAACCTTCTCTTAGGCCTTCCTCTTCTCCTCTTCCCTGACAGCTCTATCCTTAACACCCTTCTCCCGATATACCCAGCATCTCTCCTCTGCACATGTCCAAACCAACGCAATCTCACCTCTCTGACTTTGTCTCCCACCCGTCCCACCCGAGCTGACCCTCTAATGTCCTCATTTCTAGTCCTGTCCATCTTCGTCACCCCCAATGCAAATCTTAACATCTTTAACTCTGCCACCTCCAGCTCCATCTCCTGTGCCACCATCTCCAACCCATATAACATAGCTGGTCTCACTACCGTCCTGTAGACCTTCACTTTCACTCTTGCTGATACCCGTCTGTCACAAATCACTCCTGACGCTCTTCTCCACCAATTCCACCCTGCCTGGACAATCTTCTTTGCCTTCTCTTCAACAATCCCCATTACTCTGTACTGTTGATCCCAAGTAGTTAAACTCATCCACCTTCGCCAACTCTACTCCCGTCATCCTCACCACTCCTCTGACCTCCCTCTCATTCACACACGTGTTCTGTCTTGGTGGTCCTACTGACGTTCTTTCTTGTCCTCTCATATCTCCACCTCTCCAGGGTCTCCTCACCCTGCTCCCTACTATCGCTACAGATCACCATGTCATCTGCAAACATCACAGTCCATGGGGACTCCTGTCTAATCTCGTCTGTCAACCTGTCCATCACCATTGCAAATAAGAAAGGGCTCAGAGCCGATCCCTGATGTAATCCCACCTCCGTCACTCTTACTGCAGACCTCACCACTGTCACACTTCCCTCGTACATATCCTGTACAACTCTTACATACTTCTCTGCCACTCCCGACTTCCTCATACAATACAACAGCTCCTCTCAAGTCACCCTGTCATTTGCTTTCTTCAGGTCCACAACGACACAATGCAACTCCTTCTCTAAACTTCTCCATCAACATCCTCAGAGCAAACATCTCATCTATGGTGCTCTTTCTTGGTATGAAACCATCCTGCTGCTCACTGATCATCACCTCACTTCTTAATTGAGCTTCCACTACTCTTTCCCATAACTTCATGCTGTGGCTCATCAATTTTAAACACTTTCAAGTCTGGGTTATCCAATTCGGCATCATGATGGTGGATACTACCCTGGCATCACAGAACATAAGGTGAGGGTCAGCCAGGTGGGATTTGTCTAACTGGTGACTTTCATGCATCCATTTTAAAAAATCCAGTTATCCGGTTTAGGTTGCTGGTGAACTTGTGCTTATCCTCCCAGCACTGGGTACAAGGTGGGATGGACCTGGACGGGGGTGCCAGTCCACTGTAGGGCCCACTCACACAGTTCAGTGTCACCGATTAACCTTACATAATGGACACCCAGCACATGAAAACAGGGAGAACATGAAAACTCCACACATGCAGGATTTGAACCCAGGATTCTGGAGCCACAAAGGCTGCCGGTCCTCCATGCTCTGCCGAACTACCGATTTTACCTGCCAGGGTTTTTTTTTTTTGTATGTTTAGTTTCTATTAAGTCACTGGGTGTTTTGAAAGCTGTGGTGGGTTGGCACCCTGCCCAGGATTGGTTCCCTGCCTTGTGCCCTGTGTTGGCTGGGATTGGCTCCAGCAGACCCCCGTGACCCTGTGTTCGGATTCAGCGGGTTGGAAAATGGATGGATGGATGGATGGGTGTTTTGAAAGGCACTATATAAAACAAAAGAATGAGCGCTCCCTCAGACGACCACACACTGTTAAAATATAAATTGGGAAACTTGGCATTTCAGTTCTCATCAGGAGCAGGAGAAGGGAGGACTCGAAATGGCGCCACCCAGTGGACAAAATCAGGCGCTGCGGCTTGGCAATTTTTAAAAAGCCACATGTGTTTTTCCTGCTCAGTTCTGGAGCGATGTTTTTTTTTTGTTCTTTATTTCGCCTTATACAATTTCTTGTATTGGGAATTTGGTAGTTTTCGCATACCCCTTGGGTCAGAGCGCAGGGTCAGCCATTGCACAGCGCCCCTGGAGCAATTACAGGTTTAAGGGCCTTGCTCAAGGGCCCAGCAGAGCAGTGGCCTTTTTGGCAGTGACGGGGATTTGAACCGGCAACCTTCGGGATACCAGCGCAGATCCTTAGCCTCAGAGCCACCACTCCGCCTGTTATGTGCTTCAAGTTCTTTGGGTTTGTTTTAAATTGGATTCCTGTTTGCTTTGTAAAGTGCCTCACGAGTGTGCGTTCTGTGAAAGGCACTATATAAAATTAAAAAAAAAAGACTGTAAGACTCCATTTTGTGTATGATGCTCAGGAGTATCAATGGTTAAAAAAGTGCACATTTAAAATTAGGATGGAAATGAACATTTTCGGCACAAGTCTATAAACTAAGCCAGCGGGACAAGATAATTACCTCAAGGAGTTGAGCTAAATTAGGAAACGAGACATGAACGCTCAGGAGTTGTCTCCTTTGTGCCAAGCTTCAATTAGAGCAGATACAAACACACCTTATTATCTTTAGGAGAACACTAATTGGACTCAAAATGGGGGGCTCGGAGTTGCCCCTTATGAGCTAATGATCTGTGCTCCACTGATGGCTGTGGGTCTGTGGAGCTGGTGGAGATCACAAGTGCAGTACGCCCGGGTGCCAGCACCAATTTCTGCATGCGACATGCTTGGAACGAACTTTCACTTATGATCCGAGCCAGAAAGACGACTGGATACCCAGAATTCACTCAGGGTGACCCCCCCCCCCCCCAATCCTCTTATCTGTCTGCCCTTCCTGAGGTGGCAGCGGTGGGATTTCATTTCAGGCCCTGGGGATTGCACAGTAGTGTCCCTTGCCAGTTGTGCCAAAGGAGAACTCGGGCACGCTCTATCCGAGTCTTGTTCCTTTCGTACCACACATCGCCTGCTTGGGCAGTGCGGTCAGCCGCACCACACTAGGTGGGTGACCTGGCATCTGTCTAGGAGGGTCCACCTCAGGTGTTTCAGTTCTTATTTTTCTGGGTTTTGCTCACTTTGCTCTTTTTCCCCCTTACAGGTGGTCCTTTGGGCATTCGAGGGGCACTTTACCCCAGACGTGGCAGCAGATGGACAGCTCAGTGGATGCCATCTTTGATTTTCTGAATGAATATCAAGCTTTGTCGTAGGCTGTGGCAAAAGGCGCTATAAATAGATAAAGGTGGCATGACAGACGAGCAACGCTTCATGAGCCTAACAGATCAGACAAAGAAACAGGGACGGCCTCCTGCTCTAAGAGAGCCCCCCCCATTGTGACCCCCCCCTCACAAAACCTACTAATAATAGGCTACAAAGAACTAGAAGAAAAATGGAAAAGAAAAAGAAAAGAAAACCAACAGAGCTTTCAGTAATGCACTGTAATTAAGAGCTCAGCGCCTCGAGCGGCACACGCAAAGACACTCGGGGGGCACACACTCACCTCTCTGTGGGATGGTGGAACGTGAGGCCGTGTTTGTTTCAGGTCAACATCCCAGTTTTGTGGACACAGAAGAGACCCTGTGTGCCCACCAAAAGGGAAAGTAGGAGAGACGGTAGGGAAGAGCAGGACCAATTAATGTGGTGTAGTACCAGGAGACACCAGCGGGGGCACAAGTGAGAATGAAGAAAGAGATAAGTCAGGGGCCCATGGAGGCCCACCAGCCAATCAGAATGTAACTTGAAGCATCTTTGGGGTCTCAACATCAAAGTGTCGATACGCTGCCACCCCCCCCCCCCCCCCACACACACCTGTGTGTCAGTGCCAGCTGGTGTACGTCAGCCACTCCTGCCCGCTGCCCGGCCTCGTCTCCACTTTGGGGGTTTATTAAAGTTGTGCAGACAAACTCACCTGTGCCAGGTAAACACGCAGACTTTAACATAACTACTGATGGTGGACCAGACACAAGTCACACATACTGAGAAGCCACCATCCTGGTTACACGCCGAGCTTGTAATTACAGACACACACACAACCAAAGAAGCCCACCACTGTGTTTTTACAAAGTGACCCCCTTTAACAAACACACCACTGGACACACAAAGGCAGAATCACTTGATTTGACAGGCTGACGCGCTCGGTGACTCACATCTGGACTGAACTAATCACACACAAACAGAGCGGTCGCCCATCTAGTGACACACACAGAACTCCACCATTGCCTTTTTATAAAATCAAATACACAGTTGCACACACAAAGGCAGACCCCGCTGTGCTTATTCACGGGATCACTGGCTTGTGCTGCACACTCAGGTACACAAGTACACTCATTTTATGACTCACACCAGTGGTTTGCCATTTTTTTTTTTATATTGTTGCGACCCCCCCAATATAAGTGTCTTCAAGGCCCAACAGGGGGGAGGTGTCGTCGTCCCCCTGGGTAAATCCCACATGACTCACCATCATATATGCGCTTGGTTAGGTTCCCCCTGGTGAATTAAATGGCGCCAGCGTGATTATCTGGATGTCCTCCTAAGTCTAATCAACACACCAGGGAGGGTCAGCTAATGTGAATTCATTGTAAGAGCGGGGGGTGGTCCCCCAGGTGAAGGAGAGTCAAGTACAATCGTCACCGGGGGGGGATTTGGGGAATCAAGGAGCAGCCACCCCTGTGGCCCACTGTGTGACCCACCTGAACTCACCTCGTGACCATCTTCCAGCATAAACAATACCAACTTGTGACCCACGACCACCCGATCCAGAAGATAAGAAAGACAACAGCGGACACTGAGCTTGTATTACACACGTCAAAGTGACACAATTAGACACACACAGGCAGACCCACTTTGCTTATGAGAAGCCATAAATAACACTCACACTCACTTGGACAAACACAAGCATTTGACCGCTTACACACCTGAGCACACACATGCACACCTGACAGACCTAGAATTACACACTACCCGTGTTCATAGTAACACACACCTATAGAATTACACAATTCCATTTATACAGAGTGACACACTAATGCACAAACAGGACACACACACACACAGGCTGAATCTGCTACACTCTTAAATACAACACCTTCTGCGTGTGAGTTCAGTGTTACACACCTTGTTCTACACACCCACACCCATATAGATAGATAGATAGATAGATAGATAGATAGATAGATAGATAGATAGATAGATAGATAGATAGATAGATAGATAGAAATGAAAGGCACTATATTATAGATAGATAGATAGATAGATAGATAGATAGATAGATAGATAGATAGATAGATAGATAGATAGATAGATAGATAATATACTAGCTGTTCCCGTCAGCTCCAGCTGCTAGTACAGAAACAGGACAAACTTTCAAAATCAATAAACAAACGGGTATCGCTAGCGAAGCGGAGGCAAAGTCCGCTCCAAAACGTCGCGAGAGGTCGAGAGACTCGAACAGAGACTGGCGCGTGAGTGAGGAGGGCCCCGCCCCTAACGTCACGCCGCCTCCTCCTCCCCTTGGCCCGCCGCCTCAGTCACGGAATAGCGCGAATACAGTATATCGCTCCTGCAAGCGAACTCTGATACTTAGCACGATGAGAGAAGTCGCAAAATCAATCGGAATGTTCAAGTAAATTCTAGAAAAAAAACTAAAATCTAAATCTGTGAAGTAGTTTTCTCGTGAAAAGCAGTCAGACATACTGTATATACGCTGGATTTTATATATGTGAGCAGCATGGTGGCGCAGTGGTAGCGCTGCTGCCTCGCAGTAATAAGACCTGGGTTTGCTTCCCGGGTCCTCCTTGCGTGGAGTTGGCATGTTCTCCCCGTGCCTGCGTGGGTTTCCTCCCACAGTCCAAAGACATGCAGGTTAAATTGTCCCTAGTGTGTGCCCTGTGGTGGGCTGGCGCCCTGTACTGGCTGGGATTGGCTCCAGCAGACCCTGTGTTAGGATATAGCGGGTTGGACAATGACTGACTGATGACATGAATGACTGAGAATAATATATATATATATTATATATAGATAGATAGATAGATAGATAGATAGATAGATAGATAGATAGATAGATAGATAGATAGATAGAGGTGCTGGTCATAAAATTAGAATATCATGACAAAGTTGATTTATTTCAGTAATTCCATTCAAAAAGTGAAACTTGTATATTAGATTCATTCATTACACACAGACTGATGTATTTCAAATGTTTATTTATTTTAATGTTGATGATTATAACTGACAACTAATGAAAGTCCCGAAATTCAGTATCTTGGAAAATTAGAATATCAATTAAGACCAATGCAACAAAAGGATTTTTAGAAATGTTGGCCAACTGAAAGGTATGAACATGAAAAGTAGGAGCATGTACAGCACTCAATATTTAGTTGGGGCTCCTTTGGCCTGGATTACTGCAGCAATGCGGCGTGGCATGGAGTCAATCAGTCTGTGGCACTGCTCAGGTGTTATGAGAGCCCATGTTGCTCTGATAGTGGCCTTCAGCTCTTCTGAATTGTTGGGTCTGGCGTATTGCATCTTCCTCTTCACAATACCCCATAGATTTTCTATGGGGTTAAGGTCAGGCGAGTTTGCTGGCCAATCAAGAACAGGGATACCATGGTCCTTAAACCAGGTACTGGTAGCTTTGGCACTGTGTGCAGGTGCCAGGTCCTGTTGGAAAATGAAATCTGCATCTCCATAAAGTTCGTCAGCAGCAGGAAGCATGAAGTGCTCTAAAACTTCCTTGGAGACGGCTGCGTTGACCTTGGACCTCAGAAAACACAATGGACCAACACCAGCAGATGACATGGCACCCCAAACCATCACTGACTGTGGAAACTTTACACTGGACCTCACGCAACGTGGATTCTGTGCCTCTCCTCTCTTCCTCCAGACTCTGGGGCCTTGATTTCCAAAGGAAATGCAAAATTTACTTTCATCAGAGAACATAACTTTGGACCACTCAGCAGCAGTCCAAAGGCGAGACGCTTCTGACGCCGTCTCTTGTTCAAGAGTGGCTTGACACAAGGAATGTGACAGCTGAAACCCATGTCTTACATACGTCTGTGCCTGGTGGTTCTTGAAGCACTGACTCCAGCTGCAGTCCACTCTTTGTGAATCTCCCCCACATTTTTGAATGGGTTTTGTTTCCCAATCCTCTCCAGGGTGCGGTTATCCCTATTGCTTGTCCACTTTTTTCTACCACATCTTGTCTTCCCTTCGCCTCTCTATTAATGTGCTTGGACACAGAGCTCTGTGAACAGCCAGCCTCTTTAGCAATGACCTTTTGTGTCTTGTCCTCCTTATGCAAGGTGTCAATGGTCGTCTTTTGGACAACTGTCAAGTCAGCAGTCTTCCTCATGATTGTGTAGCCTACAGAACTCGACTGAGAGACCATTTAAAGGCTTTTGAGTTAATTAGCTGATTAGAGTGTGGCACCAGGTGTCTTCAATATTGAACCTTTTCACAATATTCTGATTTTCTGAGATACTGAATTTGGGACTTTCATTAGTTGTCAGTTATAATCATCATCATTAAAAGAAATAAACATTTGAAATACATCAGTCTGTGTGTAATGAATGAATCTAATATACAAGTTTCACTTTTTGAATGGAATTACTGAAATAAATCAACTTTGTCATGATATTCTAATTTTATGACCAGCACCTGTATTATATATATAATCTAAGGTCTGTGATACGGTTTGCATAATTACAGCTGGAGATCCACAAAGGGAGAAGATGAATCACATACAGTATCATAAAGTAGTTTTAATTCCCGAGTTTTCAGTCCCTGCCAGGCGCCGTCATCGGAGGGTAATGCTTAGACTTACAAGAATCAAAGGCATTATTCAGGTAATATTGAAGCCATTTTCTTAGTTTCACACACACACCCCGTCACTGATGAAGCACTTAATTACGTGCACTCTTGTATGCACCAGCACACGTGTACAGAGTTACATGAATACATCAAATGTTACAAGAAACAGACACACACACACTTTAAACACATTTCTTTACACACACACACACACACACACACACAGAGTGACACATACACAGACACACACACATATACACTTAACTCATTTAACAACAGAGCACACACTCTTCCAGTCAAGCAAGTCCACTCCACACAAGTGTGTATCACACACACACACACTCATAGAACCACACAAGCAGACCAAGGTTGCACACTTTCAAAGCCTCACTCCAGACTGGAGTGTTACACACTCGTGCACAGATATTTTTATAACAGAGCCCACCCTGAGAGTGGCTCCCCCATTTCCAATCACACTCACACAGACATTAGAGGAGTGAAGCAGTCAATGACACACACAGCATGACACAATACGTTTAAGACACAGAGTTACACACTCCTCAAACACACACAGTACTGCTACTGAGAAGCCCCCCTTTACCACCCCCCCCACCCTGTGCTCTGATCTGTGTGTCCGTGAGCAGACCCCCAGCTCAACTCCAACTCCTGTCTGCTCCGTCTCCCCAGCCCGCCCTTCAGTCTATGCAAGGCGCTATATAAATCAAGGCAGTGTCCTTCGAAGGCAGACTAAAACATTTGGGTCATCAAATAACGTAACACTACACCACTAGGCGTCTCATTCCAGACCCCCAGGTGAAACCCGTCCATCATCTGCAGACCCTCTGCATCCGGGCTCAAATCCACCAAGTCGCTGCTCAGCCACAGAGCTCCATCGCCTCCTCCGCAGCCCTCTGTGAGTTAAAAGTTCAAATCTCGATGTGGCCGCCGTCTCCCTCCACGAGAGCCACACGACAGCAGGCCCGGCGCCCGCCTGGAAGGCGATGGGCCCACAGAGGAGGCGGTGAGAGATAAACAAGCGTAAACAACACATTAGGAGCACCGCCGCCGCTGCCACTTCACTCCTCCGATTAATTACAGCCGATGAGTTACGCTCTGCTCATCATCCTCCCCTACAAAATGAACATCCACGCCGTCACTCACAAGAAGGACTGGGAAGGCAAGCCGGGACTTACGAGTGACAGTTGTGACCTGTTGTGCCGTTATATGGCGACCCTATGTCTGCTGCGTCTCCTTCTTTCGGTCACCGATTTGGTCACATTTAGGCCAGAATCTTAACATGCATCACAGGTAACTTAATGGAAGGAATTAATAAGGAAAAGGTGGCAAGGACTGGAGTGCCAATGGACAGTCAGCATGGGTTCAGACGAGGAGGTCGCGTTTGACCAACAGGCTGCAATTCTACGAGGAAGCAACAAAAGGATAAGAGCAGAGAGGTGCATACGAGATTAATTATCATGACTTTCAAAAAGCATGTGGTGGGGCGCCACACGTTAGAGAGGGTGGGCATCAAACTAAAAGAAGTGGCATTTGAGGGTATGGTGTGTGGATGGAGAATGGGCTCAGACACAGAAAATGGGTTGACACGAGGAACCTGATCAGAACTGGCTGATGTTAAGAGTGGTGACCAGCAGGGGGCAGTGCTGGGGCTGCTGCTAGTTTTAGCATACAGTCGGGGCCACAAGTTTACAGAATGAGACAAATATGAATTCTCACAAAGTGTGCTGCCTCCGTTTTTATGATGACAATTTGAATCTAGTCCAGAAAGTTCTGACGAGTGATCAAATGAATTGCAGTTAATTGTAAAATCCCTCTTTTCCATGACAATGAACTGAATCCCAAAAAAAAAAACACTGCACGTCAGCCCTGCCACCAAAGGACCTGCTGACGTCATTTCAGTGAGCCTCTCGTCAACGCGGGTGAGAGTGTCAACGAGGACGAGGCTGGAGGTCACTCTGCCACGCTGATCGAGTTACAATAGAGACGTGAAGAAGGCGTCAGGGCGCCCAAGAAAGTCCAGCAAGCGACAGGAGCGTCTCCTAAAGGTGATTCAGCTGCGGGCACCACCAGGGCAGAGCTGGCTCAGGAATGGCAGGTGTGAGGGAGGCAAAGACTTTTGGAGGATGGCCTGGTGGGTGTCAAGAAGCCAAGAAAAAGATCAGGGACAGACTGATATTCTGAGATTCGACTGCTGGGGTCAAGTCATTGTCTCTGATGAATCCCCTTACGGATTGTTTGGGGCATCCAGAAAAAAGAAACGGTGACCATCAGTCCTGTGTCAGGCCAGCAGTAAAGCATCCTGAGACCATTCATGTCAGCCGAGGCAGTGCAGGGCTCAGAACACAGCCATGAATAAAGAATGGGACCCAAACATCAACCGAGAGCAACCTCTGCCAACCATCCAAGAACAGTCTGTTGACCAACATGACGGAGCACCGGGTCATAAGGCAAAAGTGACAACTAAGTGGTATCAAAATTGGGAGTCCATGGCCAGGAAAATCCCCATTGAGAAGAGGCAGGTGGACAAACAAAAACCCACTAATTCTGATTCTGCAAGAATGAGTGGCGGTCATCAGTCAGGATTGGGCCCAGAAGTTGATGGACAGCCTGCCAGGGCGACTTGCAGAGGTCTCGAAAAAGACAGAACGGCCAACACTGCAAATATGGACTCCGTGCATCAACCGTGCATGTCATCGTCAATAAAAGCCTTTGAAACTTCTGAAATGCTTGTGATCCTACTTCAGTACACCAGAGAAACATCTGACAGAAAGATCTAAAAACACCGAAGGACCAAACTTTGTGCAAACCAACACTTGGGCCATTCTCAAACCTTTTGGCCACGACTGTTGATGTGATGTGAGATTTTACATATAACTTGATAAATATTTTGTATGTCTTTATTTGTAATTTAGTGTTTACCCCCCTTTTACAACTGAGCCTCTTTGAATTTTACGACAGAGTTGGGAGAAGATGTGCCTTAAACCAGTTTGGTGAGCGTTTCTTTGCTAAAGTCTTTCAACACTCGTAAGAAAGACTTAAAGACATATGGTCTTGGGAGTGGCAGGTGTTAAGATGTTGTATTCCCCCATTAGTCTGAGGTATGGCTGTTTGGAATTGGCTTGGGTCAGACGCTTTTAAGTATCATGATGTCCTATTGGCTCTAGGGGTTGGACAGAACATCTCTAAATGTACGTGCTTAACCTCACAATCTCTCTCTTGCTAGCCTGTGATGATGTAGAAGTATCTCTCTCTTACCAACCAACATATGATGAAGAAGTATCTCTCTTGCTAACCAACATCTGAAAGAAGCATCTCTCTTGCTAACCTGTGATGATGAAGACAACACAATGAAGAGCACAGCTCAGCAGCCATTTTGAACAGACATGTGGCTGAAAGCTGAGCACCAATGATGCCTTAACTAGAGACATTTAAGTAACTACAAGTCTGTGTGCCGCCTGAACTACATATCACCATTTAATCAGGTTGTATGGTTGCCAATATTCAAATGTACTTTGCATTTTGTTATTATTTATGAATACAGTCGATTCCGCATAATCGGACCACATCGGGACGCGATCATTTTGGTCCGGCTGGTCCGATTACAGGAACATGCCCTATACAGTGCATCCGGAAAGTATTCCCAGCGCATCACTTTCTCCACATTTTGTTATGTTACAGCCTTATTCCATAATGGATTAAATTCATTTTTTTCCTCTGAATTCTACACAACAACACCCCATAATGACAACGTGAAAAAAGTTTGAGGTTTTTGCAAGTTTATTAAAAATAAAAAAATTGAGAAAGCACATGTACAGAAGTATTCACAGCCTTTGTCGTGAAGCTCCAAATTGAGCTCAGGTCCATCCTGTTTCCCCTGATCATCCTTGAGATGTTTCTGCAGCTTCATTGGAGTCCACCTGTGGTAAATTCAGTTGACTGGACATGATTTGGAAAGGCACACACCTGTCTATAGAAGGTCCCACAGTTGACAGTTCATGTCAAACCAAGCATGAAGTCAAAGGAATTGCCTGTAGACCGCCGAGACAGGATTGTCTCGAGGCACAAATCTGGGGAAGGTTACAGAAAAATTTCTGCTGCTTTGAAGGTCCCAATGAGCACAGTGGCCTCCATCATCCGTAAGTGGAAGAAGTTCGAAACTACCAGGACTCTTCCTAGAGCTGGCCGGCCATCTAAACTGAGCAATCGGGGAAGAAGGGCTTTAGTCAGGGAGATGACCAAGAACCCAATGGTCACTCTGTCAGAGCTCCAGAGGTCCTCTGTGGAGAGAGGAGAACCTTCCAGAAGGACAACCATCTCTGCAGCAATCCACCAATCAGGCCTGTATGGTAGAGTGGCCAGACGGAAGCCACTCCTTAGTAAAAGGCACATGGCAGCCCGCCTGGAGTTTGCCAAACGGCACCTGAAGGACTCTCAGACCATGAGAAAGAAAATTCTCTGGTCTGATGAGACGAACATTGAACTCTTTGGTGTGAATGCCAGGCGTCACGTTTGGAGGAAACCAGGCACCGCTCATCACCAGGCCAATACCATCCCTACAGTGAAGCATGGTGGTGGCAGCATCATGCTGTGGGGAACTGGGAGACTAGTCAGGATAAAGGGAAAGATGACTGCAGCAATGTACAGAGACATCCTGGATGAAAACCTGCTTCAGAGCGCTCTTGACCTCAGACTGGGGCGACGGTTCATCTTTCAGCAGGACAACGACCCTAAGCACACAGCCAAGATATCAAAGGAGTGGCTTCAGGACAACTCTGTGAATGTCCTTGAGTGGCCCAGCCAGAGCCCAGACTTGAATCCGATTGAACATCTCTGGAGAGATCTTAAAATGGCTGTGCACCGACGCTTCCCATCCAACCTGATGGAGCTTGAGAGGTGCTGCAAAGAGGAATGGGTGAAACTGGCCAAGGATAGGTGTGCCAAGCTTGTGGCATCATATTCAAAAAGACTTGAGACTGGAATTGCTGCCAAAGGGGCTTCGACAAAGTATTGAGCAAAGGCTGTGAATACTTATGGACATGGGATTTCTCAGTTTTTGTATTTTTAATAAATTTGCAAAAACCTCAAGTAAACTTTTTTCACGTTGTCATTATGGGGTGTTGTGTGTAGAATTCTGAGGAAAAAAATGAATTTAATCCATTATGGAATAAGGCTGTAACATAACAAAAGGTGGAGAAAGTGAAGCGCTGGGAATACTTTCCGAATGCACTGTATATAAACCACCTCCATTTTGAACTCTTCATTTCCTTTACCAACTCCTCTGCAGTACACCAGGGTGGATCTCCAGACCACCAATCTGTGATTGCTTGAATGCACCTCATCGTCACCAAATTCTGACCCCGTCACAAAATGACACCCCTGCCCCTTTAATCAGTTCTTTGCAGTTTCTCATCACGGAGGTCTTATCATTAGACGCACCGATAGATAGATAGATAGATAGATAGATAGATAGATAGATAGATAGATAGATAGATAGATAGATAGATAGATAGATAGATAGATAGATGCACCTGTATATTCGAGTGTTCTGCAGGACGTCCTTCCTCAGATCCCGATGTCTAATTTCGTCATACCCTGCGCTGACTCATGGACCACCACGTCAGAGTCCCGAGTCGAAGAGGGGCAGACATTAAGGGGCACACCTGGGAGTCACACTGGATCGGGACGTCACAACCTTTTGCCTAATGAGTCGGCGAGGGGTCATCCAATAACAGCAAAAAAGAAAAAAAAAAACAACACAGCCCACTAGTGCTAATCGAGCGTGAAGAGATAAACACAAACTGGCACCGTGCCCACCCTCTCCTTCATTTGCATATCGTCCATGTCACCAACATCAGGCGCGCTTTGATTCTGAGCAGCGTGAAGAACAAACACTTGCTGTAAGTCATTCCCTCCGTCTCTCATTTTGATGTGAAATATTTAAAGCCAAAAATACAAATAAAACAAAAACAGGCCAGGCGGGTAAACGTTTTAAGTGCCATTCACTAAGTAAGGGGTGCCAGGTTTGGATGGAAGGTCTGCCAATCTCCGCACCCGAGGCTTTGTGAGTCTCTCTCTCTCTGTCTGTGTGTCCTGTCCTTGGCAGCTGACATCTCTGCACTCAATCGGCCCATAAAGATCTCGCTTTCAAATCGGGTGCAGCTCATTAACCCTCAAACACATTTTAAAGCCCCATCTCCAGATTTCACTTTCCACGGTTTAAAGAACCCAACAACACTTAACCCTTTGAGGGCTCAATATTTTTTCCCCCAAAAAAACTCAGTTTTCTGAAAAGCACACAAAGCAATGGTTTCACACATGCAATGTCTGTTGTTGCTGTTGGCACCTGTTTGGCATCTCTGGTGGCAGCAACGGCTGTGTGGGCACCTCGATGGCCAGCAGGAGTACAACAATGGGCCAGCTGCCTGGCTGCTTTTGCAGTGTGACTCAATCTGGATCGTACCTCTTGTCATCGTAAGTGGCGGTCCACCCAAGCTGTAGGTGGCATCAGCTACATGAATGCATTCAGCGGCGCGATCAGCTGGGCACCGATCAACGGATGCTGGTACCACTCTGTCATTTTCGATCTCCATCTTCAGATCACTTGCAGCAAAATCGGAGTCCGACAAGTCCGAGTCTGATTCAGCGACAATACGCAAAACATCCTCCACAGAGTATTTTGTTCTGGTCTCTCACCAGATGTCGACGCCATTTTACAGGTTGCTCCTCTTTGCTACTCACTCACACACATGGAGTCGAGGGTCAAATCCACCAAACTGACTTTTCTTCTAGCTAAAAACGTAACGGCGAGTTTTGTCACAGTTTACAGCGGATTACCGTCCTCTACCCCCAAATTTTGACAAAAGTCGTCATCATCCCTGAAAGAGTTAAAGCAAAACAGGTCGACATGAAAGGCACTATATACCTTATAGATGCCATAAAGGATGGACAGACATCTCATCTGGGATGATGAAGATGATGATGAACAATACCTTACCAGGTAACTGTTTTTAATAAATTTGCAAAAACCTCAAGTAAACTTTTTTCACGTTGTCATTATGGGGTGTTGTGTGAAGAATTCTGAGGAAAAAATGAATTTAATCCATTTTGGAATAAGGCTGTGACATAACAAAATGTGGAAAAAGTGATGAAGCGCTGGGAATACTTTCTGGATGCACTGTATGCCTCGTGTTCCATTATTGGAATGACAGTCACGTTGGAGTAACATATGTTATGTATAATGTAAGAAGTGGATTTGCCTAGTGTTCCAATTTTGGAACGCCACATAACTCAACAATGGAATGTAATAAAACATTTTTCTCTTCAAATTCTTGTTCCTTATATTTTTCTACGCAACATATGTGAATTTCATGCACAAACTCAAAAATTTCAGCCTTCAGCATAAATGAGTTAAATCCCTTTATATCTCATGATGGGACACACCGGTCTATGCGAGCTCATCAACCAATCAGCATTGAGCAGTGACAGGCATTCAAATCAGCACAATGACAAGGGGACCCACATTTGTGCACAGCCAGTTTTTCACATTTGATTTAATTTCATACAACTAAATACTGCGTCACTAAAAATCTTTGTTCGGAAAACACCGCAGTACTCCGATGTTCCTAGGAAATGAACGACATACCACTGTTATCTTTATTGTTGAAAAGAGAGTCAGTTATTATGCAGGCTGACAGGGGGTCCCAAACTTTTTCATATGACTGTAAATGAAAAGCTATTGCTTTGTATACTTAGCAGAAAATGGAGTTTTTTGGAAAAATATTCAGCCCTGTGAGAAAAGGGAAAAAAAAAAAAAAAAAATCAGCCGTGAAAGAGTTAAAAGGGCAGGCAAAAGGTATTGGGACCCCCTCTGGACCCCCTGGAGGACGTAGTGGAGGAGAGACTGAAGATGAGACCGAGTGCCACGATGAACAACGCAGCACATCCTCTCTCCGTGACACACCGAGGACTTTCAGCCAATCAATCACTCCGCGGAAGTGGGTCAAGAAAAGCGGTGTGGGGGGGTGCTCCTTTATACCAGCCATACGCCTATATAGCGCCTCACTGGGAACTGGGGCTGCCAAGCTAGAGGTTTCCTTCATTTTTAGTCACGCTGGTGTGTGTTCACCAGCAGCCAAAGGGCCTATAGGGGCGTGAAAGAATGAAGGATAGCAGCTGGGGGCAGAGGGCTAACGCTTCCCCCCCTCCCCTCTCTTGACAGACCACCAGAAGAACAATAAACCGCTCTTACCTCAAACTCAAGCACAAATACCACTTCCGGCTCCCTGTGACGACTCCACCGCCGCTTCTGGTCCCGTGCTGAGGACTACCCTTCCGTCCATCCATAATGACATCACTTCCTCTGCATCCCTGATGACATCACTTCCTGCCAGCTCCCTTCCAGTTCCTTTCTGTTTCAGTTCCTTTCATCAGCATATAAAGCTCGTTTTGTGTCAAAAGTCATTGGTGCAAATTTTAGTCCTTAGTGATTACTCACATTTGAAGAGATTATAGGGGGTGTGGACATTAGGGGTCGCTGTTGCCCCATTAAACTCAACAAGACAGACGCTCTGGACAAAGATTATAAGCAACAAGAAGATATTTTAACCTTCTTCTTTCTGTTATAGTGCCCTCAAGCACCTCCGCCACAATAAACAGGCAATTCAACAATAATAATAATCTATATATATAATTCACTAAGTCCATGGCAAGCAAGACGCATGCAAGACAGCCACGCCCACCAACTCACAGAGCCCCGCCTACCAACAATTCACTAAACAGCCGACTATGGCGCGAGAGCGAAAGCATTTGCCAAGCATGTGTTCATTAATCAAGAGCGAAAGTCAGAGGTTTGAAGAAGATCACATACCGTCGTAGTTCCGACCATACATGATGCCAACTGGCGTTATTCCCATGACCCGCCGGGCAGCCAACCGGGTAACCAAAGTCTTTGGGTTCCGGGGGGAGTATGGTTGCAAAGCTGAAACTGAAAGGAATTGACGGAAGGGCACCACCAGGTGTGGAGCCTTTGGCTTAATTTGACTCAACACGGGAAACCTCACCCGGCCCGAACGTGGCTCACAGGTGCATGCGACTGAGGCGGTGTGTGGAAAATGAACAGTCAACGTGACTCACAAGTGCATGTGGACTGTACACAGACGAAAGCAATTCAGGTGAGGAGTTGGGGGCGGACACATGAGCAGGCAGTGCGTACTGAACGATGACTAAGAGATGACTTAAGAAATCGGCAGACTAGAATGGCGGGGGCGGAATGGACGTCAGACGATTGAACTTGCCTATCTAGAGGATGTAAATGTTCTAACACGGGTTCCGTAGGTGACCCTGCGGAAGGATCGTTACCGGTTGTGCCGACCCGTCGTTGGATGGTTAGGACCCGAAACCTCTCGGGCTCTCTTCCCCGCCTTCTCTCCAGAGTTCCATCTTTGCATTCACTTACAGTCGTATCTTCAAACCCACCCCATTTGGACAACTGTGTCTTTCAGGAAGTGTTCACCCATCAATACATAATTATGCGGCGTAGTGGCTAGTAATAATAATAAATAACACAAATCTCTCCTCCGCACCTCCCCGCCAGCTTCGGCGTGCTTGCTGGGTCTTCATCGGTCCTTTATATTGTTCTTGACCTGGAAGTGCTTCTGCTCTTCCATCCACGTGACTTGCCAGCACTTCTGGGCCAGACGCAGAATTCAAGTTCTTTAATCAGCCCGGAAGTACTTCGGGGCTTCCATTGTCATAGTCCATCAGTACTTCCGGGCTCGGTGAGAATTTGTTCTCCCACCATCTTCCCACAGCATCCCCTGGCAGGGCTGTGCTGCCAAACTCAAAGTCTCATAGTGCCCCGCAGGAATCCGGGGCACCACTGCAGTCCAGGGAAGCTGCCTTCAAGTGTTCTGGGGGAGAGGCAGTGTCCTAAAAAAGCTGCCCTCCCCCGTACCTCTATCTCAGGGGCATCCCGGCCAGGTTGTGCTGCCGGCCATCTCTTACATGGGGAATTCCCCCCCAAACCTGTCCCTGTGTTTGTTTCTTCTCAGCATATAGTTGCAGCGGTGCTATTGGGGATTGAAACGTCAACTCCCAGCAGTCCCTGCAGTGGCTGTTATTGGTCATCTTCTGAGGGTGCAGGGGCTGTTGGGTACAAGGAGGCCAGTGATACCAATACAGGAGGAGTCTTTTGTGTTTTCTGTCCGTCTACCTTCTGCTCTGATACCTGTGGATTCTTGTTTTGTCTTGGATCTTCTCTTGTTTTGGGTGGTCTGATGTCTTCCTGTCCGAGGATTTGTTGTCATCCTGTGAAGAAAGGAGAGCTCCTGATCCCATTAACCCATCTTCATTTTCCTTAGGAAATACCGGTAGGACTATCTTTACATTTCCATTCATTGTTCTCATTTCTGGACTATCTGCCCCCATCATTGCATTTCATCAGCTGCTGTTTTCCATGGTCTTTATAGTGAGTGTGTACAGTCGACCCCCCGTGAAGTCGCGGTTCAGAGTTCGTGGCCTCAGTCTTTTGCGGATTTTTCTTTAGAACCTAACTAGCAATTGTTTGTGGAAATTGCAAATATCCTCCACAATTTTGTTATGGCTTTGTCTGTGGCAATATATAATTTTTCATGTGGTTTAATGCTAAATTATTAAGAACAATATAACTTTACTCATTTTGTAACATAAATATTAACGTAAATTCAACTAAATTTCCATATTAAATACAATACTGTATACATTTTTTAGTACTGTAGAGAGAACACAAAGCAACCGTAGAGGAAAACGCAGCTTGGGATGGTGAAATACTGTACCCCTGTACTCAGAGGCAGGAGGTTTGAAAATAGCCAATCCGAGAGCGTTATTCATTTCTCCTTGCTGCCGATTGGCTGCTGCCCTGTGACACATCTCTGGCAGATGCAGCCCAGCATTCCTGCATCATGACAGTTTAGCGCATGTAGCTATCTCGAGTGTTTCGCCAAGTGGTCTCGCGTTTTTCGTTTTGTTCTTCGTAAAGCCCTAAGATGTCACCCAAACGTCCTGCACCTTCTAAGCATGGGATACCTATATGGTTGGGGCTCTTAAAGTTAATAATGGCATCGATGCTGCCATTCAGACATATAAAACCCTCCTTGCCACCACGACGAAACAACAGCAGCAACTTCCCATCACAATGTGCCTCAAACCTATCAAGAAAAGCCAGCATGAAACCCACCAGAAGAAGACCCCTCAGAAGATACGACTCCTTCCTGAAGTGCCTAAAGAAGAGGCGTCACCCGAGGAGCTGTAAATCCTCTGCTTTGCTGTGCAGTCGTTATCTTCATTATATGCCTTCACCGTACTGCACAGCTAATTCATCATCATCATCACCTTCAATCAATATTATTCATTATTGGTGAGTAGCCGTACATTTTACTGTATTTTTATCAAATTATTACTGTACTAGGGGGCTCCGCCACCTGCTCGCTTTGCTTGCCAACCCCTGGGTTTAGTTAACCGGATATACAATTTAAAAAGATTGTTATATTCATGGGAATTGTTACATATGCATTATTTTCACTTTTACTTTAAAACTTTAGTTTAAACAATATTTGGAATTAACTTTTCTTCAAGATCACATTGAATTTTGATTCCGTGTTTGGACTTTCATCGTGACAACGCAACGTATAACTGCCTGTGAGTGAATAACGTTTATTTCTCTCTAATACATTACTCGATTTTTTCGAATGTTTGTCCCTGCTCTTTCTTCTTCACTTCGTTGTTGACGTGTCATCTAGAACGTATAACATTATTGTCCTGATAAAATTTATAAGAGCTGAGAGAGCAGGAAGTGTGTCTGTCCAAAGCATTCACACGATTGAGGTTAGATGACCAGGGTCCTGTTTGAAAATGGCTGTAAGTAGGGCGTGAGTTGAAAGAATCTCATGTTAAAAGTCTCTGTCTCACGGGACTTCATACCACGCCAGCGTTTTTGGAATCTTAATTCTCGCTGGCAACACGAATTAGACGATCTACAAGTCTCCGACTTAAAGTTTAAATCCGAACAATATTTTCAATCTCTTTTCGCTGTTCCGTTATTCCACCGAGTAAATTTCCGTTCTGCGGTGGGCTGGCACCCTGCCCGGGGTTTGTTTCCTGCCTTGCACCCTGTGTTGGCTCGGATTGGCTCCAGCAGACCCCCTGTGACCCTGTAGTTAGGACATAGCGGGTTGGAAAATGGATGGATGGATGGATGGCTAATTTCCGTTTGTTTGCGCTAATGCGATCTTTGCTATCAGTTTTTTGAGACTTTCAAATTTTCGTACTTCCATTATCTCTGACGTGCTCTGCATTTGTACCGCGCCAATGTTGTTGAATTCTTTATGACGTTCTACTTTGTCATCTACTTTGTCATTTATTTCCGGCCCCGGGTGTGGACTCGTCTCACGGGATGTATAAGTGTCACATGTCTCCTTCCCAGGTTTGTTTTTTTTTTTATAATAGAGGGACTCACCCTACTTATACCAAAGAAAATGCGCTTGCATGAATCCCAGTACATATAGCGGTGACGTCTGTGTTTAACATTCTAGCACTGTGGGGGACGTAGCAGTACAGTACTGAACGGTATACGGGTTTACCTTTATCTATCTAAAAAAAAAAAAAAAGAATGTAGACTGTGGTGGGTTGGCACCCTGCCCTGGATTGGTTCCTGCCTTGTGCCCTATGTTGGCTGGGATTGGCTCCAGCAGACCCCCATGACCCTGTGATCAGATTCAGCAGGGTGGAAAATGGATAGAGAGATAGAGAGATAGATAGATATAGATAGGTATAGATAGATATAAGGCGCTATGTGATAGATAGACAGACAGACAGACAACTTTATTAATCCCTTGGGGAAATTCCCATACTCCAGCAGCAGCATACTGATAATAACAATATTAAATTAAAGAGTGATAACAATGCAGGTATACAGACAATAACTTTGTATAATGTTAACGTTTACTCCCCCAAGTGGAACTGAAGAGTCGTATAGTGTGGCAGAGGAACGATCTCCTCAGTCTGTCAGTGGAGCAGGACGGTGACAGCAGTCTGTCACTGAAGCTGCTCCTCTGTCTGGAGATGATCCTGTTCAGTGGATGTGGTGGATTCTCCATGATTGACAGGAGTCTGCTCAGCGCCCGTCGCTCTGCCACAGATGTTAAACTGTCCAGCTCTGTGCCTACAATAGAGCCTGCCTTCCTCACCAGTTTGTCCAGGCGTGAGGCGTCCTTCTTCTTAATGCTGCCTCCCCAGCACACCACCGCGTAGAAGAAGGCGCTCGCTACAGCCGTCTGATAGAACATCTGCAGCATCTTATTGCAGATGTTGAAGGACGCCAGCCTTCTAATGAAGTATAGTCGGCTCTGTCCTCTCTTACACAGAGCATCAGTATAGGCAGTCCAGTCTAATTTATCATCCAGCTGCACTCCCAGGTATTTATAGGTCTGCACCCTCTGCACACAGTCACCTCTGATGATCACGGGGTCCATGAGGGGCCTGGTCCTCCTAAAATCCACCACCAGCTCCTTGATTTTGCTGGTGTTCAGGTGTAGGTGGTTTGAGTCGCACCATTTAACAAAGTCCTTGATGAGATTCCTGTACTCCTCTTCCTGCCCACTCCTGATGCAGCCCACGATAGCAGTGTCGTCAGTGAACTTCTGCACGTGGCAGGACTCCGAGTTGTATTGGAAGTCTGATGTTTATAGGCTGAACAGGAACTGAGAAAGTACAGTCCCCTGTGGCGCTCCTGTGCTGCTGACCACAATGTCAGACCTGCAGTTCCCAAGACGCACATACTGAGGTCTGTCTTTAAGATAGTCCACTGTCCATGCCAGCAGGTATGAATCTATTCCCATCCCTGTCAGCTTGTCCCTAAGGAGCAGAGGTTGGATGGTGTTGAAGGTGCTAGAGAAGTCCAGAAACATAATTCTTTACAGCACCACTGCCTCTGTCCAAGTGGAAGAGGGATCGGTGTAGCATGTAGATGATGGCATCCTCCGCTCCCACCTTCTCCTGGTATGCGAACTGCAGAGGGTCGAGGGCGTGACGGACCTGTGGCCTCAGGTGGTGAAGCAGCAGCTGCTCCATGGTCTTCATCACATGTGACATCAGAGCAACAGGCCGGAAGTCATTCAGCTCACTAGGACGCGATACCTTTGGGACTGGGGTGATACAAGATGTTTTCCAAAGCCTCGGGACTCTCCCCTGTTCCAGGCTCAGGTTGAAGATGCGCTGTAGAGGACTCCCCAGCTCCAGCGTTATCTTCGTTTTTAGGTTAACTAGGGGGCTTTGCCCCCTGCTCGCTTCACTCACGGGGCTTGCTACCCGCCAGCCACTTCACTTCTCTGCTGTTGGCGTTGTGAAGAAGGGGGGCTGAACGCATGCTAAGGTGACGCGGTCGCTCCTCTGACACCCCCTCTAAAATGGTGATACAATGGGAAACACATACAGTTGTATTGCTTACCTCCTCTTTGCTCGATCAGCTGCTGCGTGATCTTCATGTCGCGCTGCACTTCAAACGTTTAAAAGCCTGTACAGCAGCTGTCCGCCTTATCTCACGGGACGTTAAAGTGTCTCCCAGAAAATCACGTCGCAACCCAAGATTTTTTTAATATAATAAGAGAGATTTATTAACCCGAGATATTAAAATGAAATTAAAGTGTTTTGGGGGCATATTTAGGGTTTCAACTATAAAAATAGGCATTTTTTTTTGACCACATCCAAAATTCGCAGTGCTCCAGGAATGTAAACCCGGAGAATCTCAGGGGGTCGCCTGTATTGCTGTGGTTTATTTTCGTGTTTATTGTACATCGCTGTAAGGGGACTGGGCCTGGGATAATTTAGCGTCCAGTGACATTTCGTTTATTAGTGTTTAATACATTCTTTCATTACCGGTTGCTTCTTTTTGTCTCTGCTTGTGAGTGTGTTCGGGTCGGGCCGAGGCTGGGTGCGTCCCTGGAATCTCCACCAAAAAAAAATAAACAAATCACCGTCTCCTCGACAGTGTGAATCTTAACGGCACTGGACTGCTACATATTTATTTCTCTATCAATTTATATAAACAGCTTCTGTAAAAAGCCAAATATTCCCCTTGGGGACCAATAACGTTCTATCCATATAGTGCCTTTCCTATCTTTCTGTCTATGTATGGTAGCTCAGTTGACCACTCCGTACAACTGTGATGAGCAGAAATGCCCCTCAGAACGCACAACACCTTGAGCCTTGAGGTGGATGGGCTACAGCAGTTGAAGACCACCTTCAGATTCCACTTCTATCAGCCAAGACCAGCGGTCTGAGTCCGCAGTGGGCACAGGCTGACCAGAACCAGCCAATAGAAGACTGGACAAATGCAGCCTGGTCACATGAATCTCCATTCCCACTGAAGCACACAGGTGGTAGGCACCAACAGCAGAAGTCCGTGTGCCCATCCTGCCTGGTGTCAACAGTGCAGGCTGCTGCTGTGAATGTTTCCTTGGCACACTTTGGGTCTTTTAATACCAATCTGTCATCGCTTGAATGCCACTGTCTATTTAGATTTTGCATCCCTTCACGGCCACAATCTACACGTCTTCTAAAGGGGAACGTCCAGCACTGCAGCGCTTCACGTCACAAAGCGAACAGATCTCAAGAAGATGGCAAGGAGGTCAGAGTTCAGTCACAGGACCTGTACACCTTGAAGGAGGTGGCAGAACGGGCCATTGGCACCATGAAAGTGCAGAAACTGCATGATGCCATCAAGTCACCGTGGACCAGAACCTCAAAGGAAAGATTCCAATGTCTGGTGAAATCCATGTTTGGAGAGCCACTGTCCAGTATTAGTACAAGTGGCATGGATAATGTGCCCGGTGAGTGGATACTGGCAAGATTTGTCAAGGATGATTAATCCATTCAACCACTGTATACTTGGGCAGCAGTGCAGCCAGTCCTGGATGGCATGCCAGTCCATCAGTTGGCACACGACTTTACTCAATGACACAGAGCCAGTTCAGAGTCACCAATTAGGCTAAAATGCAGGATCTGGATGGGCATAATAGAAAGACGCAGGGAGGGAGAATATGCAAATTCCACTCGGCCAGTGCCAGTGCCTGGCCTTGGTCTTGAACCCAAATATTTGGAACTCTAGAGCAAAGGTAGTCTCGCACACCATGAATTCACATCCCATCTGGAGTTGGCTCCTGCCAACCCTCACACGTTCCTTCATGCCACCCCTGCTCTCAAGACTGGCACGTAGAAAAGCTGGCACTGGCACAAAATAAAAGAAATGGTAAAAACCCTGGCAATGCCCCAAGAAGTAAAACAGCAACCATCACAATTCCCAAACATGGCCTATTTTTCAATCCAAGACTGGTCACCAATAACAGGCAGCCCCTGCCATGGATTTCACATCACCAGGTCCAAAGATGGCAGCAATGACAGAGTGGCACGTCTCGTGACGCACATGAAGTTTATATTAGGCTGGCAGGCGAGACTGGCAGGTGTGATTTGGGAGATCAAAAATGAAACGAGAACACACCATGAAAGTGAGGAGTGATGGCAGTCGAGTGACTGAGTGACCTCATTGGCCTCACCAGGCAGACCCCCCCCTCCCCCCTAACTCTTTATGGCTCAAATGCCGCCCATTTCTGATAAGCACCAGTGGGCAGAGGCCACGTTTAATATCTTCACTTTACTTCCTTGTGCCCGCTGGAGTGCCTCGCGTCTCCTGGTTACCAGCAAAGCCAAGCAGAAGAATCAGGAAAACACGAGCAGCGAGGCAGGTGAGCAGAAACAAAGGCGGTGGGCCAACAGAGAGAGCCGGACGTCATCGACCACCTTTACACAGTGGGTGAGAGCGGACCCTCCATGCATCTCATTCTACTTGTCCACTCATCCTGAAAGGACCACCAACAGTCGGCCACCCCCCATATAAGCAACGCACACAAAATGAAAAGGGGGCAGCAAACGGGACGGTGGCCAACTCACCAAAGATGGCATCCTGGGCCCAAAATCACACAAGCATCAAGTCTGGAGTGACAGACGACCAGCAGCTCATCTTCTCTGTGTGTGTGTGTGTGTGTCTGCCACAACAAAACACCACCGTGCTGGCACAGAAGGTAAAGAACTTAAACCCAAGTCTGCACACCAAAGAGGTAAAGAAAGTCAGACAGGCAACACGTGTGGACAGCAGCGGACAAAAAGAAAAGCCCCAGAAATGGGAAACATGCCAGCTGCCCACTCCAGTGACTCAATAGAATTTTGACAGGAGTTTGTTAGCACCCACCAGAAACACCCAAACACCCTCATCATCATCATCATCATGTCAAGCTACAATTCAGAGGGGCCGACGGAAACACAAAATGACACAAATCCCGATGACCACCTCTAACAAACTCATCAGGGTGGGCAGGACATCAAAATAGAGCAACGATTTGGGGGGCTCCACTTATTAGTGATTAGTGAAAGTGCTATATAAGGGCCAACTTTAGAGCGACATGAAAGGCAATGCACACAATTTTAAGATAACATACAGTTACAGTCTGGAGCGACACCTGCATCTGCCTCAGATTACATCCCATTGACACACAGAACAGTCCTCTTACTGGCTATTAAAGACAGACAGGTAATGTGCTGTACACCAGATAAATGGACATGGAAAAAACACACTACAGGTATATACAATTACTGCACATTACTGTACATTATTAATGTACAGTTAAAATATGAGTGATACCAGAATCTGTAGGCCTCTGATAGACACGGGGACCAATTCCTGTGGTGTCTGTTACTAGCCGAGAGAAAGAGAGAGTGAAAGGCACGATAGATAGATAGATAGAGTGAAAGGCACGATAGATAGAGTGAAAGGCACAATAGATAGATAGATAGATAGATAGATAGATAGATAGATAGATAGATAGATAGATAGATAGATAGATAGAGTGAAAGGCACGATAGATAGAGTGAAAGGCACAATAGATAGATAGATAGATAGATAGATAGATAGATAGATAGATAGATAGATAGATAGATAGATAGATAGAGTGAAAGGCACGATAGATAAAGTGAAAGGCACAATAGATAGATAGATAGATAGATAGATAGATAGATAGATAGATAGATAGATAGCATATACTGCAGACTACTACACAGAAATGAAAGGCGCTATATGATAGATAGGACTGTTACTACGGACCACACAAACAGATAGCTATGTAAAACACAATACAGTATTCAATTTCTAGATACATCACATTTAGTGGATAGGTGGGTTGAGAAGATGGACGGAGAATAGAGTGTTATAACACTGACTGATATCAGTTTCCCCCTCTAACTGGAACTTATTGTCATTTAGGCCAATTCCCATGGGGGCCCCTCACAAGCCACTACATGAGGATTTTAAAGGCAGTATGTAATACGTTGATCAACGCAGAAATGAATTAGAAATATAAATACGTAGAGATTTTAAAGGCACTACTTATAGGTTGAGAGATACATGTGAAAGGCGGTATATAATAGATTGACATAGATATGAAAGGAGTTAGATCAGAAGATATATGGGAAGAGTACTGTATGAAATGTATTGTTATATATTAGATTAGCAGAAAGAACAAGAAAACACTATAGAGATAGAAATGAAATGTGTTATATGACAGATTGTAGTAAGTGCCGAACCAAAGTCATAAAAACGTGACATTCATTTTTTTTGGATACCATACAGTTATAATATCGACTGACAGCTTATCTGTCGCTAAGCGGATCTTATAGACATGCAGACCAAGTCCTGTGGGCGCCTCTTACAAGCTATTAGTGACAGACTGACAGACAATCTACTCTACAACAGACAGATACATTAAGTATACTGTAGGCAGCGAGACTGAAATGAAAGGTGCTATATAACAGATTGATAGGAAGTGTACTATACTGTATATCAGAGAAACAGACAGACACAAAAACACGTCTGTATAATTACTACATAGATACTATATAATTATAATATTGACTGGTAGCCCTTTCTGCCTGTAAGTGAATCTTAAAGATACGCAACCCAATCCTCGTTGGTGCCTCTTAATAGCCATCATTACAGATACGAACCGAAAGACGCTATAAACCAAGCAGTTGTGCGCAGTCCCAGGGACCAAGAGACATGCAGCCACTCACCGTGGATGCTTACGCCGCGTGCCGAGGCTCATGCTCATCCCGTACCCGCACTTGCCTCCCTTCTCCAGCCTCCTGCCTCCTATTTGCAATCCCCCACCCTCTACGGCTCTTGTGCCGCTGTTGCGCACCTCCTCTCCTCTCCTCTCCGGCGCCGGCGGAGGACGCCCTTTCTCCGGACCCCGGTACATTCGGCCGATGTTCTCCCTTAAAGGGTCCGAGAGGTGGACCCCGTAGCCTGGACGGTTCGCAGCGGGGAGTAGTATCCCCTGACAGGGATGCGCGCCCCCGTCCCCTTCCTTGCCTTCCCTTTGCTTTCCCCTCCTCCAAACTCCCTTACCTTTGCAGCCGTCGGCCCGTCAGCTCGCATCCTCGCCTGCTCGTTTATCATCATCGCGCTGGAAATGAGTTTCGTCGGAGCTCCAGGCATTCAAGTGGATTCCATTGCCAGGCCGCCAGGTCGATGACTATTTCGTTCGGGGTTGAGACAAGAAGCCTCTGCAGGTGTACTACATCCGTGAGCGCGCCGTGCACTGAGAAGACTGGAAAGCAACCAGAGAGACGCACTGTGCTGTGCTGTCGGGCGCGGTGCTGCCCCTGCAGGCTAGCGAGCGTAATTACTTCTTAAAGCAGCCGCGCCGCCGGTGATGCTCTGATGAAACCGAAGCGCGGGGTGTTGAGGTCATTTATCACAGGCGACGAAGATCACACGAAGTAACTGGGCAGCAACGTGAACCACAATGAAAAACCTTTAAAGGAGTCCATTCAATTCCTGCCATTATTCAACCCGCTATATTCTAACTACATGGTCACGGGGTCTGCTGGAGCCAATCCCAGCTAACACAGGGCGCAAGGCAGGAAACAAACCCCGGGCAGGGCGCCAGCCCACCGCAGAACCCACACACACCTACCAAGGACAATTTAGAATCGCCAATGTACCTAACCTGCATGTCTTTGGACTGTGGGAGGAAACCCACGCAGACACGGGGAGAACATGCAAACTCTGGGAAGCGAACCCAGGTCTCTTAACTGCGAGGCAGCAGCGCTACCACTGCGCCACCGTGCCGCCCCTTTAAAGGAGTTGAAAAGCTTTATTTTTTTTTCAAGAACCAAAAAACTGCAAGATAATGACAGACTCCCACCTGATTAAAACCAACCAGTCAATTCTTCAACACTCCATTTCGGCTTGAGCACCCCTGTGCCTCACTCTGCCTTTATTCTGCCCGCATTCTGCCTTTATGTTTTTAAGCTTGCTACAATGGCAGCCAGTATAGGATTGGAGATAAGCCGCTGGTTTAAGAAGCAGAGCTTTGCAGTGTTGGTAGAAAACACATGGAGGGTTCCCATCACAGATGATGGTATTAAATATCCTCAGATATCAAAAGGCTCATTCCAAATTGGCTCCTATGTGAATGTGAGTAGAGGGACGTGTTTGAGGGAGCTGTGCGGTGGACGGCAAAGTATCTATCTATCTATCTATCTATCTATCTATCTATCTATCTATCTATCTATCTATCTATCTATCTATCTATCTATCTATCTATCTATCTATCTATCTATCTATCTATCTATCTATCTATCTATCTATCTATCATTATATAGTGCCTTTCACATCTATCTATCTATCTATCTATCTATCTATCTATCTATCTATCTATCTATCTATCTATCTATCTATCTATCTATCTATCTATCTATCTATCTATCTATCTATCTATCTATCTATCTATCTAGTGATGGATGGTTTCTGTTTGTGCCCAATGCTGCAGGGATAGGCTCTGGCACCATTTACCCTAAACTGGATTGAGTGGGCTTGAGCAAGTTTTGCTATGTGATATTATGTACTGTCACATCATGCAATGTTATGTTATGTTTTATGCAGCTTAAATAATGGAGTTAGCCATGAAAGGTGCTATGTATGACTGTATGATTACCAAATTCATCTTACAAGACGTCTTGCGGTGGGTTGGCACCCTGCCCAGAATTGGTTCCTGCCTTGTGCCCTGTGTTGGCTGGGATTGGCTCCAGCAGACCCCCGTGACCCTGTGTTCAGATTCAGCGGGTTTTAAAATGGATGGATGGATGGATCTTACAAGACTGTCGCCACCATGAAAGATGCCATATATCATTAGGTATCAAAAGACTGATCCCAAATTGGTCTCGGTGTGAGTGTCACTGTGGGTGTGTGGCATCCCACCCAGGGCTCATTCCTGCTTGTGCCTGATACTGACAGGATAGGCTCTTGGCCACATGCAAATGCGAACTGGACTGAGCGGGCTTGAGAATTTCATGTTATGTTATGCCATCTAAAGTCATTTATGTCATATGCACAGTCAAGTTATGTTGAATTATGTCATGCAATGTCATGTTATGCCATGTAAAGTCATGTTATGTTGTATCATGCCATGTAATATCAATGTCATGTCATGCAATGTCATAAAATATTGTGTCATGTAAAGCCGTGTTACGTTATGTAATGTCACATAACATCATGTCATATAAGGTCATGTTATGTCATTTTTGTCACATATTGCTATGTTTTGTAAAGTCGTGTTATGGTATATTATGCCATGTAATATCATGTTGTGCCATTGTCACACGTGTGCGATTAGGAGGCAGCTAAAGGGCTTGAGTAACTGTAACACTCCATCAGACCAGCGGGTGGCGGAGTGTGCTGACTGTCTCTCTCAGTCTCTTACAGACCCGGAAAATCCCGCCAGGTTCTGGCACCTCTGATGACATCACTTTCCAGATCCGGGGCCTTTGATGATGTCACTTCCAGTCCCGGCATAGATGACATCATTTCCTCTGCTAGCCCTTAAAACCGCCATCCTACCTCCGCATATTCAGTTCTGTTTTAGTCTTTAGGCAGCCAGGGTCATATTATAATGGGTGGCTGCCCCAAACCTTTGTGATTGTCTGGAGTCTTTTGTGACACCATATAACATCATGTCATGCAATGCCACATTACGTCATTCATGTCATAAAATGTTATGTCATGTAAATTTGTGTTTTGTTATTCCTTGTCATATTAGGTTATGTCATGTATGTCCTGGGGTGGGTTGGCGCCCTGCCCAGGGTTTGTTTCCTGCCTTGCGCCATGTGCTGGCTGGGATTGGCTCCAGCAGACCCCCCGTGACCCTGTAGTTAGGATATAGCGGGTTGGGAAATGGATGGATGGATGGATGTCATGTATGTCATATAACATTATGTCATGGAATGTCATTTTTGTCATATAATGTTATGTCATGTTATATTAAATCATGTCCTATTATATTACGTTATGTCATGTAATGTACTGTCATGTTATATCGTGTTTTATCCAACTTAACATAACTTATTCAGCCTTGAAGGTGCTAATATAAAGACAGACATTTCAAGGTAAGGTTGTTACAATCGCTAATCGTGGCGCTGGAGAGTAGTGACGTGTTACATGTTGATTAGCACATGTGAGGAAGGATTTCACTGTCCCCTATATATGTGACAATCAGGACCCAAAAGTACATCAGAAATAAAAAAAGGACAAATAAAATACAAATAAACATAAGCCAGGGAGCACATGCTGTCTGAAACACGACACAAACTCCACACAGGCAACCTGCAGGTTCACACCCAAGACTCCGGACCTCACCGTTGTGCCACCCCACATAATCATCCATCCATCTGTCCGTCCATCCAGCATCTGGCACAGCCAATTAACAACCCCTGGGTAGGGGGTGCCATTCCATCGCTGGGTGAACACACAGGACAATTTGGCACTGCCAGTCCTCCTAACCTGCATGTCTTTGGGAAGAAACTCACAAGCACACATGAAGAACATGCCAGACTCTACACAGGGCGTGCCTGGGACTTTAAACTCCGGTCTTCTTGTGCCTTGGCAGCAGCACTCCCACTGCGCCACCCTAACACAATAATAATCTGGTTAAATATTGAGGCCATTGGGGACCAAACACTCATCCTGCAACAAGTGGCGTTTAGAAAATAAAAAGCAAAAAAAAAAAATGAAACAAATGGTCCAATTTTAAAGGCAGAGGAGTAAACAAATAAAGAATAAGGAGAAGAGAACACACAATGCCAGGCTCGATCCCAGTTCCCAGTGTGATTACTCCGCCTCGCTAGATGATTTACTATTTCATTATTCCTTTTTTCTTCTCCCAAAGAGCAGACGGCTGCAATTATTAAAGAGTCCTGCTGCCAGCTCAGACGCTGGGGGGTTGTGGGTAGAGCAGGTGGCAGCTTTGCACAAGTGTGTGTGTTTACTCCACAGAAAAGAACTGGGGCACCGAGAAAACACAAATAAACAAATCAACACGTGACGCCAAGAACAAACGTATCGAGGGCGGATAACTCACACCTTCAGACGCCGAGGCTGGCGAGTAGAGACTTGTGGGCTGTGAGAAGCACAACCTTTGAACTCTTTGAACTCCCACCGCTTTGTGTTGTTACACCCTTGCGTCCTCACACCCTTGCGCCCTCACACCCTTGTGCCCTTGTGCGGTCATAGACTTGTACCCTTGCTCCCTTGAACGCTCACATTCTTTTACTTTGCACTCTGAGGTCCGTATATTGTCACACTTGTGTGCCCCACACCTTTGCACTCTTACATTCTTGTACCCTCGGACCCTTAAGTCTTCACTCTCTTGTGTCCTCACACCTTTCTTCCCATCACATTCTTTTGCCTTGTGCTCTCACACCCTTATATCTTTACACACTTATACTTCTATGCACTTACACTCTTGTGCCCTCATATTCCTTTGACTGTATGCTCACACTCTTGTGCCCTGTCACCTTTGAGCACTTACTCCCTTTTATCTTTATGTTCTCGTGACCTTGCACCCTTCTACTCCTATACTATCCATCCATCCATTTTCCAACCCGCTGAATCTGAACACAGGGTCACGGGGGTCTGCTGGAGCCAATCCCAGCCAACACAGGGCACAAGGCAGGAACCAATCCCGGGCAGGGTGCCAACCCACCGCAGACTCCTATACTATTGTATTGCCAGTCCCTTAAAGCCTCCCATTCGTTTTACGTTGTACCCTCACACCATTATATCTCCACACTCTCACGCCCTTGCACACTTACACTCTCTAACCCCTGTAACCCTTACACCCTTCTGCCCTCACGTTCTTTGGCCTTGTGCCCTCACACCCTTATATCTTTACACTCTTCTGCCCTTGCACACTTATACTTCTCTACTCTTGTGCCCTATCGCTCTAGTACTCTCACTCCTTCACATCCTCACACCAGGCCTGTCTTAATAGCATCATAGACCCCTGGGCAAAAGTAGTGAGCTGGGGCCCCTGTTTTGATAGCAGAAACATTGTGGGCCCCTATGCTCCTGGGGCAGGTGCCAATTGTGCCCATACATGAAGACAGTCCTGCCTCACACTCTAGTGAACCATGTGCCCTTGATGAGTGGGTATTGTCATGACCAGAAAATCCCAATGCACCCTTCCAAAAATGCCCACTAGAGGGGGAATTCCCATCAGAAAACCCCGGCTAGATATAAAAAGGGCCACGTAGAATCTTTATAAAATAAAAGATTTGCATGAAGGAAAAAAGGAATTGCCAGCAGGGGCGACCCAAAGTGAACAACTTCCAATGCACAATCCAGTGACTCAGTCAAAAAAACAGAGCAAGATGGTCAAAAATATCGAGTAATATCAGAAAGCACAAGCACAGCCGAACACACGTAAACTCACCGACTCCTCAGCACCTTCGAAATGAACCACCAGGAATTGTGGGAGATCCTCCGGATATATAAGGGGGGGGGGGCAGGCAGTGATTGGCAGGTAGCCCCGCCTCTTGAGGGACCACCCACAAAACTCAAGGTACGTATCAAAGGCAGTTTATATGTAAAGAAACCAAAAAAAAACCCCAGATTAATAAAATATTTACTTTAAGTATAATCCAGTCTCTAACGTAATTCAGAATATTAAAATAAAGAGAAGAATCCAACTCGAGCAAAGAAGACATGAAGCAAAAATGTGAAGTCCAGTCCTGGAAGAAATATAACAGGCTTGTCCCCCCCCCCCATGTCCGTGTGTCCCCCATATACCCCAGCCCTGGTCATCATGTCCAGAGTCGACTCCTGCCCTGTGCATGGTGCTGCTTGGAGAGGCTCCAGCTCACTCTGACCAGAAGGTTGGGAAACAGGAGAGACGGAGGACGTTTTATGAATTATTGAAGCCCCTAATGGAAAGCAGTGCTGATCAAACATTAAGAAGGTGAAGCTTCATCGATGACTTAATGGAGGTCATTCATCGGGGTTCTGCTGTTCTTGTCATATCAGTTTATTGGCTGCCAGTCGAGTTTTGTTTCATATCCCAGTACTGGCTTACCTACTGGATATCTGACATATTTTGTGGTTAATTCTGTTTTTGGCTTATTAATTATTGGATGTATTGGCTTTGATCCCCCCAGCTTCATTTTAAGGTGCTGCTAATTTGGTTTGTGTTTATGGACTTTGTTTGTTGTTAGTTTTGCCTTTAGATAAACTTCTTTTTGCTCCATTTTAGATCCTGTTTTGTTCTATGCATGTTTACCTTTAATAATACATAAATATTAAAGAAATGTTATTTTGTTTTCTCAAGCCAGAGGATTTTCATGATTTTATCCCTCTCTGTGTTGCATATTTGCGATTTTAAAGCTGTTTTCTCCATCTTTGGGCCTGTGAAGGCTGTAAGCCTGCCTTGTCTGTTTGGGGTGAGGCTGCCTTTTCACTCTGAGGAGGCAGACCTCGGAAAATGCTGGTCTGGTCTGTGGCTTTTTTTGAGGCCTGCACCCCTGTTTGATTTATTTTTTTGAGGCAGGATCACAAGATACTGGTGGTCCATGCGTCACCCTTATAGTTTTATACATTCTTGTACCCTGGCTACCTGGGTTCATTTTAATAAGATACTAGAAAGATCAACCTAAAAATTACACACAAAAATACTAATACTAGCTGTGCTACCCATCTAAGACGGCTTGAAATCTACAGTATGTAATCAACATAAACTTCAGCGTTAATGTTTACAAAGCAACATACAATGCACATGTCTCTGTCTTATTTATAAAAGTAGTGTTAATGTTTGCGATGCACCATTTGTTGGAATGACAAATGCAATGCATAAGTCTGTTATATGCCATTTGGTATGGGATTTGTAAAAACAGTGTTAATGTTTGTGATGTGCCATCTTCTATTTGATTGACAAAAACAATGCATTTTCTTACTAAAATGTTTGTGATGTGCCATCTGTTGGAAGGACAAATGCATTGATAAGTCTCTGTTATATGCCATTTAGTATGGGATTTGTAAACGCAGCATTCATGTTTGTGATTTCTGCGGTGGGCTGGCACCCTGCCCAGGGTTTGTTGCCTGCCTTGTGCCCTGGGTTGGCTGGGATTGGCTCCAGCAGACCCCCGTGACCCTGTAGTTAGGATATAGTGGGTTGGATAATGGATGGATGGATGGAAGTCTCTGTTATATGCCATTTGGTATGGGATTTGTAAAAGCAGCATTCATGTTTGTGATTTCTGCGGTGGGCTGGCACCCTGCCCAGGGTTTGTTTCCTGCCTTGTGCCCTGGGTTGGCTGGGATTCGCTCCAGCAGACCCCCGTGACCCTGTAGTTAGGATATAGCAGGCTGGATAATGGATGGATGGATGTTTGTGATTTGCCATCTATTAGATTGACAAATACAATGCATTTTATTCCTCAACATGTTTGTTATGCGCCATCTGTTGGAATGACAAATGCAATGCAAATGTTTCTATTATATGCCAATAATGTTTGTGATGCACCATCTGTTGGAATGACAAATGCAATGCATAAGTCGCTGTTATATGCCATTTGGTGTGAGATTTGTAAAAGCAGTGTTAATGTTTGTGATGCGCCATCTGTTAGAATGATAAATGCAATGCAAATGCTTCTCTATTATATGCCAGTAATGTTTGTGATGTGCCATATGTTAGAATGATAAATGCAATGCAAATGTTTCTGTTATATGCCAGTAATGTTTGTGATGTGCCATCTGTTGGAATGGTAAATGCAATGCATAAGTCTCTGTTATATGCCACTTGGTTTGGGATTTGTAAAAGTAGTGTTAATGTTTGTGATGCGCCATCTGTTGGGTTGACAAATGCAATGCATTTTATTACTAAAAATGTTTGTGATGCACTATCTTTGAGAATGACAGAGACATAGCAACAGGATGGACACACAGACACAATATTCTTTAGTTAAGTAATGAAATGAAATGCATTGCATTTGCCATTCCAACAGATGGTACATTACAAACGTTTGTAGTACATGTAATGCATTTTATTACAACAAATGTTTGTGATGCTCCATCTTTTTGAATGATCGAGATATAGAAACCAGACAACACACAGACACTTATCCACAAGTCTCCCATTTATTCACACAACCCGCCAGGAACTGTGAGAGACCCTCCAGAATTTATAGGACAGAGGGCAGTTCCTGAAAGTGATTGGCCAGTGGCCCTGCCTCTTAGGGGGGACCACCCACAACACACATGGAACATCACCAAGGCACAGCAGACATACATGAAAGTAACATTAACCTGAAACAATAACCCAAAAAGTGAACAGCAAACACATAAAACAAAAATATGACCTCCAGCCAGGGGGAAAAGCAGCAAGGGGGTCACATTTCAATGAAGGGTTTGTTCCCTAGATTATGTTTATTTTCCTTTATATTGTAATTTCTGTTACATTCCATTTGTTATTTTCATGCATTTTTTGTTTTATGTCAGTTAGTCCTGCTTAGTCCTGAACAGAGTTTGCTTCAGGGGTCCTGGAGCCCATCCCAGATAGCATAGAGAGCAAGGCAGGAACAAAACCTGGACAGGCCGCCCGTCCATTTCAGTCCATCAACGTGCACACTCCACACAAGGGAGGGTCCAGGATGTGAACCCAGGTCTCCTTACTCTACCACCGTGCCACCTGTTTGTTTGATGTCACTTTTATTAATACTGTAAAAAGATAAGGGACATCACAGGTGAAGAGTTGGGGCACTGGATGGTAGCCCCCTTATATTGTGGAATAAATCTGCACTTGAAAGTTGGCAAAGCAAAATGATTATGTCTTTCCAGATGTGAGTCCTTGATTGGGGGCGTCAAGGGGAGGAGCTTCGTGTAGAAGTGGGCGTGGCTTCACTGATCATCAACTCCTGGATCCTCTGGTCTGCAGATGAAGAAGGAGAACAACAGCAACAAGAACAACAACCTTTACTTCTGGAGCACATTTTCACACACAGCGCAGCGCCGAGTGCTTTACACGATGTCAAAGAAGTTAAATCCGGCGAGAACAACAATGAAAAAGTAACAATACTCAAAAATCAATACAGGCTTACAAAGACAAGATGTGAATGACGGCGCCCTCTCACGTCACAGAAGGGCACAACAATCGGTGTACGAGCCCTGAGATTGCTCCCCCGTCCACTCACATGTAGATATTATTGCTTGTATTTTGTAGGGGGAACCCCCCAAGAGGCGGGGCCACCATGACATCACTACTAAGGGACCACCCTCCAGCCTTTATATAGAGGCTGTGGAGATGAGACCCTCAGAGCATCAGTAAGAACTACGCAGAGAGCATCGACATTATGAGTACCGCTTGATTTTCTGGTTACAGTTTTTGTTTTTTTATTATTTTGGGTTTTTTTTTTGTTATATTTGCATGTCATTTGCCTTGAATTGCCTTTCTAGGCATACCCTGTTTGTTAATATTTTTACCCTTTGTTTTTCTTTTTCTTTAAATAAACACATTTTTTTACGGATAAAAATTCTTCATGTGCCTTTGTGTTATCAAAGCCAGAGGTTTACAGTCATCCTCTCTCTTGAAGGACAATTTTGTGTACTGTATTTCTTGATCTTTTTGAGCCTGAGCCCCATTTTGGATGCCTGTGCAGGCCCTGAAGCCTGTCTTTGGAGTTTAGAGTCAGGCACCTGTGAGGTGAGGCCCGTTCCTGAGACATCCCGGGACAGTTTTTTTGTTAATTTACAAGTCAGGGCCCCCTGTTTCAGTTGCTGTTTTGCAACACAGGGAGGGCGCCGCGGCCTCTTTTAGTGCCAGCATATCTACAGAAACGTTCAAGCCGTGGCACTCCTCAGCAAGTCCACTAACTCATCCACAAGGCCACATTGCTGGGCTCTTCATTACATTTAAAGATTTTTACATTGAGCCTTGACTGCCATAAATCCTTTCTGTTTTTATTGGGAATTCGAGGCTCATAAATCCGACTCAAATGCTTCTCCACCAAAATAACTATCGGATACTCTGATTTGTGAGTCTAATTACGCTTAGCACACATACATACATTTCTGAATTATGCATAAGCCTGGAAGAATTTTTTTTTTCCCTGGCAAAGTGAAGTCTGTGAAATGGAGAGGCTTGAAGTGATCGGAGATGGTGACAGGATGTGCTGACTTGGTGGAAGAAAAATCGTAGCGTTGGTCAAGGGACCCTGCAAGTAGCTCACTGAAGGAGCGCTGTCCTTGTCTGGCCACCCCGTGCCCACCTCCCAACTTCTTCACGGTAACCTTCTAGAATTCAAACAATACAGTACAATTTATTTCTTGTATAGCCCAAAATCACACAAGAAGTGCCGCAATGGGCTTTAACAGGCCCTGCCTCTTGACAGCCCCCCAGCCTTGACTCTCTAAGAAGACAAAGAAACCCCCCCCCCCCAAAAAAAAACCCTGTAGGGAATAAAATGGAAGAAACCTCAGGAAAGGCAATTAGGTTGGGCGTGCAGTGGGTGTCAAAAAGTAGGGGGGTCAATACAATACAATACACAGAACAGGACACAAGTCATCCTCAATACAGAATAAAAAAACATATTACAAGTATGGAGCAGAATTTAACAGATGATATCCCATAATATAATTTGGATTTGTTTAGAGTCCTGGAGACCTCAGCCATCAAGCTGCCTCCCCCTATTGGTCAATCCACAGCTGAGTCAGTCCTGGGCCAGCCAATCCAATGACAGGACGCCTTTACCCCATGACTCCTGTGACCATCCATCAGAGAAGACTTTACCTCAGGTATGCAGAACAACTTGGCAGGTGGGCAGTGGGCACAAAGTGGCACATTTGAGTACTGAGAAGAGAAACAGAATAGGTGAGGGTTAGTATACAATTATAACAATCATATTCCTTAAGTTTTAGTGCTAAGGACTAACAACAAAGATGCAGTCTGTACAGTTAATCAGCAGCTCTAGTCAGGGTGTGCTAAACTGAAGTAGTGAGTCTTCAGCCGGGATTTGAAAGCTGAGACCGAAGGGGCATCTCTTATAGTAGCAGGCAGACCACTCCACAATTTAGGGGGTCCTGTAACTAAAAGTTCAACCCCCCACTGTTATTTTATTAACCCTTGGAATCCTAAGCAGACTGGCATCTTGAGATCTTAATGTGCGCTCAGGTTTGTAAGTCTTGATAAGTTCAGACAAGTAAGCCGGACCTCAGCCATTTAAGGCTTTATATGTTAAAATGAGGATTTTGAAATCTGCCCTAAACTTAACCAGGAGCGAGTGTAAGGATTTAAGAACTGGAGTGATGTGTTCGTATTTTCTTGCAGCAGCATTTTGGATTAACTGGCAGCTGTATAAAGAGTAAACCTCTGTCCCACTACAGTAGTGCCCCCTGGAGGCCACTCCTTGCTATAACAGCAGACAATCCAAAGCCACCGATGAGTTCTCCTTTTTTCTTTGTCTTTACTTTTATCTTCTCATGGCGGCAGACACCCAACCCCCCAATCCACCACCTTGTCTATGACACAGCAGGGTCTCACTAAGAAATGAGAATCGGATTGCACAAAACAGACGAGCCGCCACCAGTCCCTCCATTGCAGACGGAGCACTGAGGTAGAGATGATGGCAGAGGAGCCTTTAGAAAGATAAAAATAAAAAGCCGAGCGGAGCGATGGATGGCAGGGCCTATTGAGCGGGAACAATGGCACCGAGAGGCAGGAGGTGGAGGAGGAGGAGGAGGAGGCTCAGCTTTCCGGTTCGGGTCGACTCCAGTCTTGGCAAGGCATTTTCTTTCTTTCTTTCCTTTCCTTTTAAAAACTTTATTTTATCTTTTTAATGAGGAGGAGAGTCGAAGCGCTGAGCTCAGTGCATTTTGCCTCCTCGGATGCTGCAATGCAGATGTTCTGCAGCCTGGAAGGGAAGAGCTGGGTTCAAAAGAAGAAAAACCAGAAGGATTAGGCAAGAAGAATGTGTGTTAGGGGGTGGAGTCAGGGGGCGGGCTCAAACAAGGGGCGGGGTCAGAAAGCCTAAGGGTCACTTTAGGTGGAGAGCCCCCATCATACATGACCCTGCAGCTCCAGGCAAGAGTTCAGTTGGAAAGGCCCCTGTGAGGCCTGCTGTGCCTGAGCAGCAGCAGCAGCGTCTTCACCATAAAGTTCCGAGCCCACCCCCCACAAACCCTCCCACCCCACCACCATTCCCGATATCTTCTGAAGTCTTCACAATCAAATGTGGAGCACAAAGACGCAGAACATCTCCTGGGAGCTTCCCCTGGCTGTGCGCCGCCACTGCCGCCGCCACTTCTTTATAGCTTCAAGCGCTGCAAAATTTTACAGTCGCTAAGCCATAAATCAGATAAATAGCCGAGCTAAACAGGGCAGCGGCGTCACTGCAGGTTGACAGACTGGGACACTCGGAAGGTTTAGTTGGCACTTCCTTTTGATCTGTGCGAGGAAAGGCGCTATATCAAGGGCACACTGTGAAAGTCCTCAGCCGCAAAACACTGAAAACAGTGCCCAGGGTAAGGTGCCAGCAGGCTGTGAAAAAGTATTGGCCCCCATCGTGATGTTTTCATACACAGTGTGGGTCACAATGAAGGGCTTCAGATCGTTAGACAAAGGGAACAAAGGAAACCCAAATGGCTGGAGTGGATTCACAAAGGTACTCAGAGCTCTTCACTGTCTGTATACTTTACAGTGTTGTGGGTTTCATTTTGACCCATCAATCCACACTCAAGGGTGGCACGGTGGCGCAGTGCGTAGCGCTGCTGCCTCGCAGTAAGGAGACCTGGGTTTGCTTCCTTGGTCCTCCCTGCATGGAGTTTAGATAGATAGATAGATAGATAGATAGATAGATAGATAGATAGATAGATATGAAAGGTGCTATATAATAATAGATAGATAGATAGATAGATAGATAGATAGATAGATAGATAGATAGATAGATAGATAGATAGATAGATAGATATGAAAGGTGCTATATAATAATAGATAGATAGATAGATAGATAGATAGATAGATAGATAGATAGATAGATAGATAGATAGATATGAAAGGTGCTATATAATAATAGATAGATAGATAGATAGATAGATAGATAGATAGATAGATAGATAGATAGATAGATAGATAGATAGATAGATATGAAAGGTGCTATATAATAATAGATAGATAGATAGATAGATAGATAGATAGATAGATAGATAGATAGATAGATAGATAGATAGATATGAAAGGTGCTATATAATAATAGGTAGATAGATAGATAGATAGATAGATAGATAGATAGATAGATAGATAGATAGATAGATAGATAGATAGATAGATAGATAGATAGATAGATATGAAAGGTGCTATATAATAATAGATAGATAGAGACCTGGGTTCACTTCCCAGGTCCTCCCTGCGTGGAGTTTGCATGTTCTCCCCATGTCTGTGTGGGTTTCCTCCCACAGTCCAAAGACATGCAGGTTAGGTGCATTGGCGATCCTCAATTGTGCTTGGTGTGTGTGTGCCCTGCAGTGGGCTGGCGCCCTGCCTGGGATTTGTTCCTGCCTTGCGCCTTGAGTTGGCTAGGATTGGCTCCAGCAGACCCCCGTGACCATGTAGTTAGGATATAGCGGGTTGGACGATGCCTGACTGATCCACATTCAATGACCCATCATGACAAACTGACCACATGGGACCACAAAGGTTTGCCACTTTATAAAAAATAAATCAAAAACTGAAATCTCTCCTCAAGTATTCAGACTTTTTAAATTCAGTACTTTATAGAAGCCCCCTTTGGCAGCATTGAGTCTTGTTTCTGTAACGTGAGCCTCACAGGGTAGTCGGCTCCCCGCCCGACTCTTCTTGAAACATGGACTGAGCGTTGAGTCATTCTTTTGTAAATCTCTATAAGCTTTGCACACCTGGAGTTGGGCAGTTGATCCCAGTCTTCCTGGCAGATCCTCTCATGCTCCATTAGATTGAATGGGAAGCCTCTGTGAACTGCCATCTTCAGGGGCCCCTCGAGGACACTCTGAGACTTGTCCAGAAGCCATTCCATCTCTGCCTCTATGCTTTGGGTTGTTGTCCTGCTGAAAGGTGAACCGTCGGCCCGGTCTGAGGTGGTGTGGAATCTGCAGCGGCTTTTCTTCACCCCTCTGTGTTTGGCTGCATTCACCCTTCCCTCAGTTCCGACCAGCCTCTGTATCCCTGAAGACCAAAGCGTGACGCGGCCACCACCGTACTTCACCGTAGGGATGTGGGGTATCAAACAGCTGATTGATGAGCAGGGCTCGGACTTTTCCAAAGACGGTGCTTGAAGTTCTCCACAAAGATTTCCATTTTTGTCTCATCAAACTCGAGATGCTTTCTCCTCATGTTGTCAGAGACCTTTACGTCTTTGGCATGAGAGCGCCTTCCGTCTGCCCGCTCTGCCACACCCGATGGATGGAGAGCAGCTGAGATGATCGTCCTTCCCATCTCAGCAGAGGACTTTGGATTGTCTGTTAGAGTGACCTTTGGCTTCTTGGTCAACTCCCTGACCAACACCCTTCCTGTATGGTTACTTAGTTTGGCCAGACGTCCAACTCTAGGAAGAGTCACCAGGGCCATCTTAACATCTGGGCACAATGGGTCCCAGGAGCATAGGGGCCCACAATGTTTCTGATGCCTAAGTATGTTTCTCCTGTGCTATCATACCAGGGGTCCCTGTGCACTAATTTGCCACGGGGCATGGGGGCTATGATGCTGTTAAGATGACCCTGGGTGGTCCCAAACTTCTTCAGCTTCACAACTGTCGAGGCCACAGTGGTCCAGAACTTTACAGATGGCTGGATTCCATTGTTTTGGTCTGTACCTCACCACAATTTCATCATTGAGGTCTACAGAGAGTTCCTTGGTTTGTTCCTTCATCCTGACCCGCAGGGTAAATTGTGGGACTGTCTATCCACGGGTCCACGTGAGTTTTTCTAAATGACCATTCCAGTCGATTCAATTGGCCACAGGTGGGCTCCTGTCAAATTCTAGAAACATCTCCAGTAGAAATAAAGCAAACAGGAAGTAATTTGGAGGGCCACAGCAGAGGGGCTTCTAGGAAGGAGAGAATTCAGTTTTTGAGTTTTAATAAATTTGTAAAGTTTTCTGAAAACACATGTCCACTTTGTAACAGTGGGTCTTTAAGTGGAGACTAAGGGGCAAAAGTGGCCGATTTCTCCATTAAACATGAAACCTACAACACCATAAAGGGTGCAGAAGGTGAAGTGGTCTGAACATTTTCTGAATTGACTGTAAATTTTAAGAGATAAAAGGCAAAAAAAGACAAAGAGTTGGGACCCCAATGGTGAGCCCCTCGTAATCTGATGGGACTAAAAAGATGAACAGCCAGTGCGGCGTGGATGCGTCTTCTCCAAGGCGAGTTTGATGGACTGACGTCTCCTGGTGCTGAAGTTGTCTCCAGTGGAAGAGGCGGGGTCAACCTGTCAGATGGAGGAAGTGATGTCAGAGCTCCGCCCACCGCCCGTCTTCTGCTCCGAGGGTGAAAGGAAAGGAGAGGCAGAGAACTCGGAGTGAGATTACCAGACCCCAAGCCCTGAAGTTGTCTCAGACGTGTGACTCCACATATACAGTAAGTAATGAAGATACATGTGACAAGGTAAGTGCCCCCTTAGTGGCAGTCCGCACTGGACCACAACAGCCCAGAACTGGATTAGGGGGGGCTTGACAATGGAGGGATGGCTGGTGAAGGAGCAAATAAGAAATAAATATAATCCAGAATATTCCAATCCAATGGCACAGTGGTAGCGCTGCTGCCTCGCAGTTAGGAGACCTGGGTTTGCTTCCCGGGTCCTCCCTGCGTGGAGTTTGCATGTTCTCCCCGTGTCTGCGTGGGTTTCCTCCCACAGTCCAAAGACATGCTGGTTAGGTGGATTGGCGATTCTAAATTGGGCCTAGTGTGTGCTTGGTGTGTGGATGTGTTTGTGTGTGTCCTGTGGTGGGTTGGCACCCTGCCCGGGATTGGTTCCTGCCTTGTGCCCTGTGTTGGCTGGGATTGGCTCCAGCAGACCCCCGTGACCCTGTATTCAGATTCAGCGGGTTGGAAAATGGATGGATGGATTTCAATCCAATTCAGGGTCACAAGAGCTGCTACCTGCCTACAGCATTGGGGCACAAAGCAGGGAAGAACCAAAGGTGGGATGCCAGTCATGTGCCACCTATCTAATAAAGAATGGCCGATTTATTTTTCAATGTGACCCTAAGCTGGGCTGAGATCGTTAGAACGTCGGATGGTTCGACGATTTTCCTCTAAGGAGATGTCTAATGGTCCTCATAAAATCACAACCTAAAACCGGTCAGGGAAAGTCTGATGCAAACAGGACGTCTCAATGTCAAAGGAACGGAAGCAGCCGGGAAGACGCGCCACCGTCTCAGCATCTGGCAGAAACTGGGGGGGGGCACCGAGG